>NC_054378.1:74357216-74657216 GCF_017654675.1 Xenopus laevis
ATAATGACTGGGTGGGCTGCTGTCGTTGAGGTCATTTGGTCTGTTATCTGTCATCAGTGCATGCATTCCATACATACTGTATGCTGTGACATCTGCAAGTGTCCTTTTAATGTTAACTTTGGTCTAATCATGGGCAAATCTGACCTGACAATTTTTTTTTTGATGCGTGATAATTTTTTTCATCCATTGGAGTCTATGGACATCTTTTTTGTGGCAAAACCTGGTGAAATATTTTGCTCATCACTACTTGGGTCTCATGAGCAGTTCTTAGACTAAATGAACAAGAGCAGGATTTATATGAAATAGTTCTCAAAGAAAATGATCAAATACTCTGAGTGTATGTGACTGATACCTTCTGACAATCTTAATTTCAGAGATGTTATGCAGTTTATACAGAATATACTAAATACAACCTTGGATAACTTATTGAATAATATACATGTTTTTCAGTTGTATTTCATTTTTCATTTGGGTTGAAAAAAAAAAGACAAAAGTCTTCATTTTCGTGTTGATGGATGGATGCCAAGCAACTTCTATAACAGAAAATAAATCTGTTCCAAGAATGTAGGAATTTACACAGATGAAATAAAAGATTTGGGCATTTTATGTCCCAAATGTATATCCATATTTTAGTTCTTTTTGTTTATTTTGTGTAGCTGCCTTTTTTAGGTCAACTTTACTGCACAGTCTTTTCTTTAACATACAATTCCTGGCATGCTAACGTTCCCTCATTTTTCCATAGAAAAGATTTAAGTCTGCATTCCTACTAATAAAGACAAACTAAATCTCTTCTCACACCTTATAACAGCTAAATCATTTTTATGTCTGCATTTAAATCTTTAGTCTCTTGGAAACTAAGTTCTTTGAACCACTGGCAGCAAACCTTTGGGTAAGAAAAACACACATTTGAGATCATTTAACCTGGCAAAATAAGGTTAATGCAGCTAACAGGACTTTATTAATGTATCTAAAAACTAACACCCACCCAATAGTCATGTAAAAAAAAGTATAGCATGAATTTTACCCATAGTAAGTAGCAGATATATAAAAATATTTCCTTTTATATCAACAATTTCCCATTAATTTGTTTTCTGTGCCAATTTGTCTGAATCTGTTATCATTCTGTTCTATGGGTTGTTAGAGCTGTTTGGCAACGCCAAGCTCTAACAACCCTTTGAATCGATTCTAACAATTTTTTCCAGTGCAAAAAACGCAATCTAACTATGATTGTCAGTATTTGAGGAGTACTCCTCTAGATTGGCCTCTCTGTTTTTCTTCAATTATAGTTCTGTGTTTCAGGCATAGGGGTGCCCTTGTTTTAATCATAATAAAATTTGTACTGTAGCAAGCAACTGCAAAAAAAACTTTATGTTTAATGTGAAAAGGTAAATACTTTTGATATCAATATTTTGAGGCCTTACCTGAGGGCAATGGCAACTTAAAGAACTTATTTTTCACCACTGATAAGGGCTGAATGAAAAAAGGGGAATGGTGGTTTTAATTAAAGGGGCATTGGAGAATGGCCATACAAATGTTATGTGTCCAATAGCATGCGTTTTCCTTACATACACTGGGAATTCAAGTCCATAAATATCATCATTCCTTAGGCAGGATGAAGCAGCTCAGCCCAATCTTCTGCAAGTACTGATGTAAATAATATCAACCATAACATGAGTACATAAATGATGCTGCTTAATAATAGACATGACCTAGTATTTCACAAATAACAATCTCAAGCCTTATTTTATTAATGAATAGAAAACAATTCCTTAAGTTATCTCTCTTTTTTCCCATGTCAACATGCCTAAAATACTATTTATGCTACCCTGTAATATAAGTATTATAATGAAAGGTAATGAATTAAGGATGTAAAAACTCTCTTCAACCTCAGAAAATGACAGCTAGTGACAGCTAGAGAAAGCCTGTTAACTTATTCTTCTTTAATAAGGATAGGACATGTATGAAATACATTTTAGTAACTATTTAACATATGCAAAACTTGCTCTAGTGCTAGTAGCCCATAGCAACCAATTTCTAGACTAGATCTGGAGCACACTTTTGCCTATTGCATTACTTTGTTTCTGGGGGATTAGCCTTAAAGTGTCACAGTATAAAACTAGAGGTTGAGAACCATGTCACCTGTTTGAAAGAACAGTAAATTCATGGGTCCGCACACACTCTATATATCTGCAGTCCGGGACACAGCTCCTCTTTTTATTAATGTTTCACCACAATGATTAACGTTTCAGGGGTTCAACCTTCCTTCATCAGAATCCAGATGATGGGAGGTTGAACCCCCCGAAACGTTGATCATTGTGGTAAAACATTAATAAAAAGAGGGGCTGTGTCCACGACTGCAGATATATAGAGTGTGTGCGGACCCGTGAATTTACTGCTGTTGCTGAGGGACCTTGCCGGGGTTGACGGAGGACTAGTACCACCATTGCAGGAAAGTGAAGTGGCGGGTGAGTGGTAGATATAACACATTACTCGTTTGAAAGAAAACATCTGATTGGTTGCTATGGGTTACTAAAAGTGATGCAGCCTGACTTCTGGTCATTTGTAGTCAGTACAGAAATTTGATGGAAATACAGTTGATTTATAATTGATATACAATTGATTTAGAACAACATTTTCTTTTCACAAAATTAAGTATAATTTTAGTGGCATGCCCTGATTAATAACAAAATGTAATTGGCATACAAAAATGTTACTGTTTACCTGATTACTATGCTATCTAATGTGCTCTTTTCCATTTAATGGCTACATTCCCTCCTACAAATCACCTTGAGTTCTCTTGTAAGAATGTGCTAAGCTGTAAAAGTGAACAGTGTTTCTATACCTTTTATTGACAAATATTAGTTATCTATTTAAAGGTCTGCAAATGGAATATATACTGGAGGACTCAGTTCAACTATGTGTATACTATTTCTGCAGTTCATATGGATAACCTATAAAGAAGAAAACCAAAGAAACCTGGATATATTTTTTTGTACATTATTTACAGACCTGAATTACTATACGTGTCAGTCTATGTTGGGATCGAGTAACTGGGGAAGCAGAACATAAACTATGATGAAATGTACTGCCAAAGGACTGCTTTTCGTTATCTATTAGAAACTTATCACTGATTTTATCTCTGAAAATTCCGTTCTAAGGTAAATGGAGATATACTAGTGATAAATTTAGCCCACATAATAAAGTCCAGTTCCATATATTGTACAGGGCCCACCTGAGAGCTAACTAATAACCCCCAAACCTGACAGCAATAAAATAGAGAAAACTGGATATATTGTTTCCAGACACTGAGACACTGAAAATTGTGACCATGGGGAGCATAAAAGACAACCTCTGTACCTCTCTTGGTTTTAGGAGTAAAGTAAGTACAGGGTAGTTTTTTATTATACTTTATAAAAGGATATCAACCTCAATATCGGTCTTAAGGTCTCCATAGACGCAAAGATTTTTCTTTCGACTGATTTTAGCGAAGTCTGACCAATCCGTCAAAGTATCGCGAAGTTAGTGGGATTCGAATGATTCTATATCTTACGATTTTTCACCCGTCATCTGTCAGAAAATTGATTGGCCAGGTTTAAAAATCTTTATCGTTCCCAGTGCAATCTATCTATGTTTGCAGGGCCAAGCAGGCAGCTCCCCTTCAGTTTTACAGGCAATATCGCCTGAAATGGTCTTTTTAGTTGATGGACACATCATGATCATTTTGAGATAATTGTGGTCTAACGATAACGATTGGATCTTTTAAAAATCTTTACATCTATGGCCAGCTTTATCTAGAGCTTGGTTGATCTTTATTTTGGAGGATCTCACCACACTAGAGATCTGATTTGGGTGAGATAAGGCTTATCAAAACAACTTCTTCTTTCTGTTCCCCGGAAAAACTGAATATTTAATAATATTTACTAGGACGTAATACTGATATTAGGAGTATTAAAAATCAATGGGGAATTCAGGATCCCTATGAACTGCTGCTGATAGGACTCCTAGAATTGATTTACCCTCACATCTCTGCCTATAATGAAGGCCACTTTGTCTTGTAAATTTACAGTTTATTAATTCACACTCCTGAAATGGAAGATTGAGAGACATACAGTTTGAGTACTCTATTCAGAGGAGTGCATCACCAATGAAACAGGAACTAATGTTGAGATTTTTATTTGTATTACTTTCCAATATATTTAACCAGATCCTTCCATTGCTGTACAGACAGAGCAACCCTACATATATAATAGGGGCAAATTAAAAACAATTTTTACAGAGCTACTAAAATTAAAATCCAATGTTACACTCTCTCATAAATATAGTGGGACCTTCGCCTGAATGCACTACTTTTGGGACTATTCAGAATCAGTAAAGCAATCAGTAAAGCAACCAGTAGGGCATATTCACAAAAGCAAAGTGGCTGTCGCTAGTAAAAATCCGCCAGAAATCCCATCCACAGGGACATTTCCAATAGGGATGGGCGGATTTTTTCGCCTTGTTTCGCCACAAAAATGACGCCCATAGACCTGGTGGCATTGTGCGTCAAAAAAATCTCGCTGCAACAACATTTTTTTGATGCCCATAGACTTTAATGGGCATCGGCAAAATTCCGCCAGCGGTGAATTTTTGGCGAAACGGGTCAAATTCGCCCATCCATAATTGCCAATTTACTAATAGGCATAGAAGACAATTCACTAGTGAAAGAATACATCGCTAATGAAGTTTTATAATAAGTAGCCACGTCAAGCAATTTCACCAACATCTCTTATAAAGATACTTATATGACCTATATGTACCCGCCGTATTTAAATTGACCTAAGCATAAGCGTGTTAATGAAGTTTCGCTAGGCTTAAATGAACGATAAAAGTTCGCTATGAAATGCTCGTGCTAGTGAAGTTTCACTGTCGAAACTTTGCTAGTGTTCACATGCCAAAACGTAACTTAGATTTTTGATGAATTAGTGTATGCGCTGCAAGTTAATGTCTGACGAAGCGGCGTAAAGTGCGGCAGAGCCATCTTTAGTGAATTTCTCCCTATGTCACTATTATTCTGATTTACTGTAATATATTGTACTTGTCAATCCTGTATTCTGTATAGTTATCTAAACGCTATAATTTAATATCATCTTGGGTTCAGAAGAACAAACTATCAAAAGAAATATCATAGGATGGAGTAGTAGGTTAAGTTTAGATACTGCACTCAAGCCTTAAATAATTATTGTATAAACACCTTCTGGATTTCATCAGTGTATTAATCAAAGTCTTATCATCTCGACCAAGCCTTTTTTGGGTCCTTCAGATTTATCCTCTATTGCCTGGAATGACATCTGATCTTCTAGTGCTGTTCTTTTACTCTTGGCTGACTTTGTAACCATTTGTTGATCTGCTTTCCTTTTTCATTTTACTCCAGTGCAAAAAAAATATTCTACATTCTGCAAATTTCAAATTAACTTTGTATTACATCAATTACTTATCAAAACAGACAGATGCTAGCTTAATGGTTTCCAGTTGTTAAACCCTTTTAGGAGAATGCACATTTTAGATTTTATATTGAGGAAAGAGTAGTTTGTGAATTAGCCTCCTGTATTGTAAAGAAACAGAAAATATTTTCTGCTGCATTTTTTCTCTGGACAGCAGTGTATTTCTCTGGGGTAATTTCCCTGGGAAACCAGCGTACTTCTCATCATACTTATGTACAGTATGTCAGACTTCTAAAGGATAAGGTCAAATCAATGCAAGCAACAGAGAAGTGTCTAATATAAAGCAACACAAAGTTGTTATGAGCCAAATTGAAAATGATTTCCAGGGCCACTGGAATATATAATAATAGTTAATATGTCTGAGTTTTATATTTTTTCCTGAATACATTTAATTATTTTTTGATCATGAAATTGATTATGATTATGAAATATTTTATTCAAAGAACCATCATTACCCTTGAATGCTAACCAAAATGAAAGGATTCAGAAGGTTATATGGAATGGGCAATTATAATAAGTGGTGAAAACACATTCAAGGCTAAGCTGCGAATTTATTAGGCAGGTGCGAATTTGCAGCAAATTTCCACGTTTCACCACTGGAAAATAAATTCGCAAATTTCAATTCGCTGGTGACAATTAAACAATTTTAAAGTTAACTAAACAATTGACTTTAATGTGCATCAAAAGTCACGTTTTGCAAATTTTTCGCCATTTTTTCAGCAAAGGGAAATGGGACAATTGCGCCCATCACTATTTATTTGAGATTTCTTAAAAAATACTACAACTTGGGGAGGCCCTTTTATCAACATTCTCATTTTAATGGTTTTATTGGTTTTTGAAATCATTTCTCTAAAACCACTAAGGCCATGTAATTTATTAAAATATACTAAAATAAAAATGCAGGGTGAAAAAATGATGCACTAAATAATACAAAATCCTCAAACATTTTTTCAGACAATTACTAGTGAAAAAAAATCAGAAAACCTTCAAAATTCTGAATAGCAAAAAAAGCTCCAATAGATCAGCAAAGTGACTTCTATAAGACTTTGACTGTTTTTACTTGGTAAAATGTATTAGGGGCCCATTTACTAACATTCAAACTTAATTTTTTTTCCACAAATATCAAAAAGTTGCGGATTTCCTATGTTTCTAAAAAGCTCAAAGAATGTGGGCTTTATTAAGTGTAAAAACAATGAAAACCAAGTAAAAGTTGTTAAGGTGCTATAGAAGTCAAAGGGAGCCGTGATGATCTTATTGGGCCATTTTTAATCCAATCAGAATGTTACAGGTTTTCTGTTTTTTTTCCAGTATGAATTGTTCAAAAAAGGCTTTAGAGGTATTCATATTTTTTTCAGATTGTTCAACACAACTTTCATTCATACTTTTTATAATCAAAACTTAAATTAAATGAAAGTGGTTTTAGAGTTTGTGAGTTTAATAGTGGTTTCAAAAACCTAAAACTAAAATCTGACCTTTAATAAATAAGCCCCCACACATTTTTCATGGTTTTTCCACTTTATAAATATAGATTTTTAGGAATTTTAGAGCAATTTAAAAAAACACAACTTTTTAGAGAAAAACTTGATTTTTTAAAAATAATAGAAATTTGAATGTTAGTAAATGGGCCCCTTTGAAAAAAAAATATCTGAGAACCTCTCAAATTCCAATGGCTAAATAAAAAAGGTCCAATTAGATCAGCACGGCTCCCATTGACTTCTAGTTTTTCGTGTTTTTAAAATTTGCTAAATCTTGAATTGTTCGTTTTAGAGACATAAAAACCCCACATTTTTAAAGAAAACATTTGATAAGTGAAAAAAAAAAAAATTCAAATGTTAGTAAACAAAAAATGTGATTAGTGAAAATAAAAGAAATTCAAACGTTAGTAAACAGGCCTTTTAGCATCCTCTTAGCAGGGTAGCCATCAGGGGGGGACAGGGGGGAGAGTTGTAGGGGGCCCGAGGGTTAGGGGGGGGCCCTGCCACGCCACACTTACTTGATTAGCTGGGCCCCCCATCTTTCTGAGAGCTGCTGACTTCAGGAAGGCATGGACGTTTAAGGGGCCCTGGTCACCAATTTCCTCATAATGTGGGGGGGGCCCTGGCCACCAATTTTTCCTTTCTTATGTGGAGTCCTAGCCACCAATATTTTGTAATGGGGGGCCCCTGGCCACAAATGTTTTTTTATGGGGGGCCCTGACCGCCAATATCTTTTTATTTTTTATTAACATGTGGGAACTCTAGCCACCAATATTTTTTTTTGTTTTTTTACTGTGTGGTGGGGGGCGGACCTGTGGGGGTGGGGAGGGCAGACCTGTAGGTGGGGCTTGCGGTGGGTGCAGCCCAGGGGGCCCAGGAAATTTTCTTGTATGGGGCCCTGCGATTTCTGATGGCGGTCCTGCCTCTTAGTATAACTTTAAAGCTGTAGATTGTTGAAACAAAAGTAATGGACAAGTACTGTACACCTGGAAAAAAACAGCCTGCAGTATAAAACGATAAATTCTGGTTTATAAACTGGGAATACAAATGCAGCCTCAATATTTAATCTGTGTATTGTATGAAGTCAATTATGCTTGGGCTTCATTTTGATAGGGCACTTCCTATGTGGAGTTTGTATGTTCTCCCTGTGTTTATGTGGACTGATGGTTGTGTGAAATCACTATACAAATAAAGGATAATAATAAAAGATATGGTTTACTGATGGCTGCTAAGTATGTTTGGAATGGGAGAGGAAAAAAGGGACAGAACTAAATTTACATCTATCTTTGAGAAATGAGACGGAATTGAATCATATACAGACAGGGTAGATGTTGTACTGTAATGTTCATGTTTGTACATTTATTCCGAGTATCTGAGTATGGCACAATCCAGTTTATCTAAACACATATTAACATCAGCCACATAGGATATAGACTACAAGAAAACATGCTATCCCAGGACAGGAAGATCTTCCTCTTGGAACAGAGGGCAAATTACATGTGTAATTCATTTAGCTTTTCTTATTTTGTGTCATAACAGCTGTGTGATGACAAGTCTCATTAGGCTTCTCTGGGCCTGTCTGGCACAATAAAAATAATGTCTGTTTGGGATTCCTTTTTATCATTTTCTGACTTTCATATAATATGCCTTACACACTTTTAACACTTTGTAGCTGTCCTTAATTAACCTTTTACTACCTTATAATCAGTTTATATACAGCATGTACAGAAGAGTATCTTCATTATGGTTTGTAGCAATACAATTGTTAATGTATTTTTTAAACAATAAATAAAACTGCCTTTAAATGTGAGGTTATCTCCCATTCAATTAACTTTAAGAATACTTAAAAGTTAAAGATAAAGACAGTCTGTTCATGCTATTAACCATGATAACATCAAATAAAATAGGGGTGTTTCTGCTGTGACAGGAGGTATCCATGAAGCCCATAGAGCAACCAGTGTTTCCCTCCCGCCCGCCCAAAAATAGGAGGGTTAAGGAGATAATCACAGCTTTGGTGTAGTGGGGCTGCCCTACTGGGTAGCCGAAAGGGATAAGTGAGATTGGCCTGGGGCTAGGCTTAAGGGCTAGGAGGCACAGCAGGCATGGAAATAAGTGATGTAGGCTTAGCCTTAGGCTGGAGAACAGGTTGGTTAATAGGAATACTGTAAGTTATTTCAAGCTATTGTTAAATGTTATGGAGCCTTCAGCGCCTACTCTTTTACACATGTCAAAATTTTACTCATTTGTTATTAGAATAATAATGGTTTTGGTTTGGTGGATATTTTGCATAAGCTTGTTTTATTACATAACCTTAGGGTTATGTAATAAAATAAGCTACGGCCTTTTCACCCAAGGTTTATTGTCTTGAATATTTATGGGGGGAAGGATGGTGTTGGGGCCGACTTCGAGTCATACTTAAGTCATGCTAGGGGTGTTTGATACACTAGTAACCCCACAGAGGGCCACATTTATTGATATTGGAGAAAAACATCACTGCTGATGTTTAGGGATGTAGCGAACCGCCGATAATGTGTTCGCGAACGCCGTTCGCGAACACCGGCAAAAAATGCGAACAGTTCGCGAACAGTTTGCGAACTTCGAACATCCGAAAATCGTTCGATTCGAACGATCGAAGGATTTTAATCGTTCGATCGAACGATTTTCGTTCGAATCGAACGATCGAAGCCATTCGATCGAATGATTTCATTCAATCCAATGGCTTCGATCGTTCGATTCGAACGAAAATCCTTCGATTTTAGCGATCGAATGGTCGAATGGTCGAACGATTTTGACGCGAACGCCTATTGGCGAACGTCGCGCGACGTTCGCGAACTTGCGGCGGACGCGAACAGCCGATGTTCGTGCGAACAAGTTCGCCGGCGAACAGTCCGCGACATCCCTACTGATGTTCCCAGATAGCAACTAATAAGCAATTAAATTTGAACAGTCACCTACAAGTTAGAAAACAAAAGTAAAGATCTGATTCAGTGATCTCCAGTGTTAATAAATATGCCCCAAAGTGTAATAACCCATAGTTATTCAACAAGATGTTTACTTTTAAACAGTACTACCTGCTGATGGGTTGCTATTGGCGATTAGGTTTGCAAATTTTATTACACTTCAGCAGTATTTGTGAATGGTTCAAAATATATGCAAGGGGCACTTAATGTTACACTATATGACAAGTGAGCTCAAAGAAGAGTAATGCGAAACTCCTGTTTGGTTTTAAAAAGTCGGGCACAGAAAGCACAGGGTAGACCTTAAAATAAGTGACAGTGGACAACTATTTTCATAGTCAATCCATTGTAGTGTTGCACATTTCCATCTAGACATTCAGAGTACTTTTGGCCACAACTTCAGTTTGCTCTGGGTATACCCAGTCCTGCCCCTTATTTATCAACAACCCTTGACTTTTTGGTGGATCATTCTTTCTGCTGTCTGCTTTTAGTGTCTACTGTGTTGGACTGGGATGTCCAGGGCCCACACCCCAATCACAAGCTTCTCTGCAAAGAAAACTCAATGCCAACCCTTGCACATGCCCTGTACCTTTCACTTCCTCTTTTTGCTGAATTGGTTATGGGAGTGGCAGTGCCACACAGGTACCAGCGAGGAGCAGACCTGGATCAGAATTTTTTTTCTCAGTGTTCCACAGCCCAGTCTAACTCTGGATGTCTATGAATTGTCAGTAGTGTTGGGCGAATCTTTTTTCGCAAAACTGCGAAAAAATTTGCAAAATGATTAAAAATTTGCGCAAAGCATTGAAGTCAATGGGCATCAAAATAATTTTGATGCGAGCATCAATTTTTATACGCACAACATTTCTTTTGTGGCAGCAAATTTTTGCCACAGTTTCGCAAAAACATTTGCGAGCAGCGAAATGTGGTAATCCGGTAATTCGAATCCATGCGTGGTGAATTTATTCGCCCATCACTAATCGTCAGTTCTGACTAGAGAAAATCGGGAGGCATGGTGTCCAGAATACCCTGTGGTGGCAGCGTCACAGTTACTTCTACAGAGCAGAGGGTGACAGCACATTAACTGCATACTTGTTGAAACATGTCCACTTCTACATACTGGTGTTTTAGAAACTGATTAAAACATTTTTAGACTTGATTATTATTGCAAAACTATACATTTCTTGGCAGCCAAAAATGCTAAACTTACAGGTCTGATGCTGACAAAAAGGAAGGCGCTTAAAACCATTCACTTGTGTTTTTTGCCTTAATTCCAATTTCTACAGGAATAATTATTGCACAAATATATTTTTAACCAGATGACAGGCTCTTTGAAAGGCTGAGGTTGAATTTAAAATTAATTTAAAATTTTAAAGCCAACCTTTAAAAGGTTGGCTTTAAAAGCAAATGATTTTCCTATGTTAATGAAAAGATATCACATTCCGCCTCACTGTTATGGAAAGGAAACAATTCTGATTCATGCAGCGAAAAATCACCTTTCAGATGCAGTTAAATGAAATAAAAAATTTGGTTAAAATGACACCAAACTATAAGGACTATATATATATATATATATATATATATATATATATATATATATATATATATATATATATATATATATATAATACACAAAAGTCATGAATATCTTGTCAATTATATCATTATAAATGGTGAGTTCTGATGTCATCAGTTATAAACGGTGAGTTCTGATGTCATTTCTGTCACATGACTCATCAATAGGTATTTCAGCAGGGCTGATAACTACTGCACAGCAGGGAAGTGCATATAAGGCAATGTAGTCTTGTGCATTTGGTCTGTTGAACACCATTATTTTTATGCAACAGGTAGTTAAAGCATAAATATGAGTTTGTAGCAATTATTGCATACCTATCATCCAGACGGACCCAAAGGTCATTAAACTGTCTTGGTCTTTGATTCCGGTGATGCTTCCGATGCCAGCTATTCTGCTTTCCAAACTCTTCCAGCTGACTAATACTGTCCGGCAACAGGAGGTGTGGGGGCAGCATCTCTTCATCTGACTCGCCAAGAAAGGAAGGTGTCACAGGGACATGATCAAAATATTTCATTGCAGAAGAATCAGTTGCCATGGACTCATCTGAGGTTGGATTTGTTTTGGGTTTTGTCCTGGAAAACAAGATCAGAAAATTATAACCATTACTTATAAAAGATTCATTTTTACTGAAATAGGAAGTGATATTAAAAGCTAGTGATGGGTGACTTTATCCCGTTTAACTTCGCCATGAATTTCGTGATTTTCCAGCGAAATTTGCGAAACTGTTGAAAAATGTGCAAAACTGATTTTGACATTGCCGGCATCAGAATCGTTGCCAGCGTCGAAAAAACTTTGAAAACAAATAAATATTGTTTGTTTTGTTTTTTAAGATGGTAAGAGCCATCTTTACGCATAGTGAATAATGCTAGGGAATTCTGTTACATATTCATTAACAATATGGTGAGTGGCAAGTGCTCTAACACCTGATTGTTAGAGCACAGAATCTGCTTAGACTGTTTAAAGCAGCCAAACAGCTTCTGACAAACTTGACATATTGGCAGTAAATGTATTGAGTGGTTAAACTCTTTTCTGACCATCAAGAAAATTTTTCTAATGGTCAGGAGAGTTTAATAACTGGAAAAAAAATATTCTACAAAATACAAACTTTGGATTCCCGGTTCAGTATTTAGTCCATCTGATGGGATGCTTACTTTAGTGATCCTTGAAGAAGCACTTGTGTCCAGGGTCATGCATTTAATAAGACATTGAAGATACAAATTGAAAAAAAGAATAAACTTGCCCATAGTACATGCTGTAAGAGATCTGAATATTCCCTATGGATTCCAATGCGTCGAATGAATGCAATACGAAGGAACGTTCATTTAAAAGCAGTTTAAATGAAAGCATAAACATCATATTCTCTTGCAGTTTTGGGCTGCAGCTGGACGATATCACTTAAAATGGTAGTTTTTGCTGATGGACAAATCGTAGCTGTAAACGATCGTTTCACCAATATCTTTGGTCGTAAGACTACAAAAAATCTTATATAAATCTGCAGGTCTATGGGGACCTTAAAGCATGAAAAATGATTGCCCCTTCCTACTTATTACTGGAGATGTGTGTATATCTGTTATTATCTGACTTAAAGCAGCACAAAGAAAAGAATACTGCACTAGGGCTGAATAAAAACATAGATATTTAAAAAGGCAACAACTTCATGTAAGAGGCTAGTACATGCAACCCCACTGAGTAAACTCCCAGCAAGTAGCCTGGTTTCTGCAACACATAATCACAGCTGGCTTTTGGGCAGTTATGACAGATGTTATCATCCTAAGCAAGATGCACCTTAAAAGCAAGCAAAAGGCAAACCTGACCCCAAGAATAAGTAAGCAAAAAGTGCACCCTCTCCTGTTGTCACCAACAGCTCCCTGACAAGCTGGTGAAAGAAAAGCCAAACAGAGCCAAATTGAGACTCTTGTAAACAGAGGGAATTGTTCACCCTGCAACAGTTCATATACCATATAAAAAACACCAGTAATCTCTAAACTCAAAAGGTACAAGGACAAGTTCTGTAAAAAATCAGAGCGGTATCCCAAGAGTTAGAGGTCAGCCCTAAACTAAATATCACTTGAAATTAAAATTTGCTGCTCAGGTGATTAAAAATATGGGTCTGTCTATTCTGGAAGATGCTCTTCGGTCCATTGTCTAAATTATTATTATTATTTAAGGCCAATGGCAGATAGGCCATTGGTGTTTATATTCAAGCGGGCAAAAGCTGATCCTGCTGCCTCATGATTCCTGAATGCGTGAGCACTAACAGTCATGGCGGCAAATTTATTAACCCCTGAAAATTCGGCAGCGACAGCTTCACTCACATCGCAACACTTCGCCAGGCGTAGATTTGCCAGGACAACGCTAATTCGCTAAAATCCGAAGTTGCGTCCAGGGCACCGAACATTGGTAAAGTAGCGCTAGCGTTACTGTGGCAAGCGAAGTGAAGTTGCACTAGTGTTGGCTAATTTGCATACCACGGGAAGTTAAAGTTCAATGGACGTATATGTTGCGCCCAATACATTACACTACACAAGCCCGGGAAACCTTAATACAATAAAATAGAGTTGTTATATTGCCCTACACATGAGCCCAGTGTATAGTTTATGTGCCATATGTTAGGAAATGTAGGGGGGAAGCCGGGTACCCCAGAAAAAAATTACAATCTTTTTCAGCCTATCACCCTGAAAATTGAGAAATTACCAGCGTTTTTTGGGACTATTTTTTGAGGAAGTCCTATCAACTCTATTGCACTTCGCCTGGTCTGAGGTGGTGAAGGCAAGTCTGGCGCAAGGTAACGTTCAGTAAAATTCGCATCTTAGTGAATTTGCGTAGTTACGTCCATTCTCCAGAGTGCAACTTCACCAGGCATAAGGGAGCGAAGTACCACTAGAATCTCTTTTGCTAGCGAAGTTACACTAGAGACCGTTATTAAATCGGCGAAGTAAGAAATGACGTCACGCTGGTGAATTTTCGCTAGCATTAGTCACTTCGCCCTTTAGTAAAGCTGCCCCATGGGATCATCCCATCAATGCACACACAGATTTCATAGTGAAAATGCACTGCTGTGTGTGTGTGCTGATGGCTGCTCCAATGTCTTTTATTGCAAACACATTCAGGAAGCGCACGGCAGCAGATCCTTGCTGGTGCAGAGAAAACAACTCATCTGCTATTAGCCTAAATAGTTATAAATAAATGTTATTTCGTGCTTACCCTGGATTTAGAGAGTGGGAGGGAACAAAAATCTATGCAGACAATGCCCAGGGCAGAATGGAACTCCTACCTATTCTAGTCAGTATTTTTATAAGAAAAGTGTAGGATCACATTCAATACAAAGGCCTCTATTTGAACAGTCCAATTTCACACTTATCTTTCTTTTCATCTATGGACTTTTATGTATTATACAGAGAGGAGAAGCACCATCTCAGGGGTAATCATTGGGGTTGGCGTGCATAACATACTGTTGTTCCACCACATCCCCAGAGATTTATGCTTTCCTTACACTTTAACTTAACACCTTTATTCTGAAAACAAACAATGTTTTTCATCAGAAAAGTGTACGGTCACATCCAATACAAAGGCCTCTAATACAGCCCCACTTAACACTTAGCTTTCTCTTCATCTATGGACTCTTATGTAATAAACAGAGAGGAGGAACACCAACCCAGGGTTTAAGATTAGAGACTGTAATCATTGGCTGGGGGATATCCTAATATATTGACATTCCACCATCCATGACCACCCCCCAGAAATGTATACTTTTCCTTGTCTTTTAAATAGGCATGCACTGAATCAAGGATTCAGCCTTTTTCAGCAGGATTCGGATTTGGCCGAATACTTCTGCCCTGCTAGACTGAATCCGAATCCTAATTTGCATATGCAAATTAGGGGCAGGAGGGAAATTGCATGACCACAAAACAAGGAAGTAAAACATGTTTTGCATATGCAAATTAGGATTCGGACTCGATTCAGTATTCAGTCAAATCTTTCGCAAAGGATTCGGCGGTTCGGCCAAATCCAAAATAGTGGATTCGGTGCATCCCTACTTTTGACCTAACTCTTATTGAAAGAAAAAATTATATTTTCCATTTTCAGATTGTAGGGCCACATCCAATCCAAGTGCCCCATGTTATACTTGGCTTTCTCTTCATCTACGTACTCCTACTCAAAATACTTTAATGGTGCTCCTATCCATGGCTCTGTATCCATGTACTGTAGGTGTTGCAGTGCAAGCATTGTTGTGGGCTCAGTAGAATCTCTCAAAGCAGTTCTCTCTAGCTTTCAGAAATAAATCCTTTTAGGTACTATAACTGCAATTTGTTAATGGCAGTTCAGAGCACTGCAACATCTACTTTCTATAGCCTAAATTTATGAGTAGAGTGCAGGAAATCATATGAAATTGCATGTTAGAGTAGCTTCAGTTGTATTCCTTCCTCCCATGTAACAACCTTGTTATAGCCAAGAACATTCCAGTATGCAATATATTAATCTTGTTCCCCTTCATAATGTTACTGGAATCAGGTGATGCCTCTGAGCTATTTACTTTATCAGATGTTCATGAAGCAAAAGGATTTGTCACCTTTCACCATGATCATAATTGCACACGTTATCTTCCGGACAATCCCCTCCCTATTCTGCTCCCCACCGCTGCTTGACCTGGTGTCAGCACTAAGGAGAAAAAACAAGAATGTAGACTTTGGAGCAACATAATCGTAATTACACTAAATGGGTCAGAAAGACCTTACAATCCCAGATACTTTGAAAACTAAAATAAACATTCGATCCTGTAAAAAATATCTAAAGAGATTTTTCTTTAATTAAGAAAATTTCCTCTGGCTTACAATTCTAATGATTGTGCCAGGTTTAATTCAGATGTTTCATCTGAGCCAAGTTACACACCAATGAAAATGGGAAGTTGTAATTAAACTGTATACAATTTGTGGTTGTTCAGCAATGATTCATGTTTTTATTTCACTGCTCTAGAAGTGCAGACATTGGATAATGTTGGCCAAGATTTGCTATTTCGCTCTTCCAATAAACACATTGTGACAATGCTGCCACTGTAGAAATATTCTGTAAAAATCACTGAATCAGCTAGCAGTTTCTCAATAACGTTTAAGGAGCACTGATGTACAGCAAAGTAAGAAAAGTTTTCATGTGCCACTTTTTTATATCTATTTGGCATAACATAGCTTCTCTTGGGAATCTTTGTGGTTCAGTGGCATGTGATCACAACTACAGAACAAAAAACAACTTAACGCTTGTACAGTTATGGGATCTGTTATGCTGAATGCTTGGGGCCTGGGATTTTCTAAATAAGGCAACTTTCCATGTATCGCCATACCCTAAATCTACAAAAATATAATATAAAGAGATTCTTTTGTGGGAAAACATTAGTTAATAGTGCTGCTCCAGCAGAATTCTTCACTGAAATCAGTTTTTTAAATAAGCAAACAGATTTTTTTGTAATTTAATTTAGAAATCTGACATGGGGCTACACATCAGCTTCCCAGATGCGCTCAAGAATCCCTTTAACCATTAAATAAATCCAATAGTATTGTTTGCCTCCAATAAGGCTTCATTTTTAGGGATGGGCGAATTTTTTCGGCTTGTTTCCCCGCAAAAATGACGCCCATAAACTTGTATGGCGTTGTGCGTAAATAAAAACTTTAATGGGCATTGGAGACAATTTTTGGTGAAACTAAATGGGTCAAATTCGCCCATCCCTATTCATTTTATCTTATTTAGGATCAAGTACAAGGTACTCTTTTATTATTACAGAGAAAAAGGAAATGGTTTTTATAAACTTGTGAGATGGCCTTTCAGTTATTCCCCGACCAGAAAAATTCGGAGCTTAATAAATAACCCCAATAATCTAATGCAACTAAATTTTTTTAATTTAAAAATGAGAGAAAAGTATACCTCTTTAGCACAAGTCAATTCCCAATGTTACAGAAAGGGAATTCCTGAATGGCAGAATATTAAAAATAATGAGAGCAAAAAATACAGTCTTTTTTTCCTGCTTTAGTTCCTGGGGCTTAAATGAAACTTCTCCTTTTCAGCTATTCCAGTCACTTTAGACATCTTTGAATAACTAATCGCAAATAAATAGTTCTTTGTTCTAGTTTTTTTTTCCTTCCCTGTATTTTATTTGACACCACTGTAGAGAGAGAGAGAGAAAAGAAAAGCCTTGTATACAGTAGCAAAGGCTGCACGTTAGATTGGCATCTCAAACGTATTGTCTATCAGAATCACAGGCACATTTCCAGTGCTTTGCATGCTGTGAATAGTGCTATTTACAGGGCAGTGTGTTTTCCAAAAAAGAATGAACAGATGAATACACCTTACATTGAACCTGCACATGCAAATATTCCTAAAATAGGATGTTTTTTATTTCATAAGGAATAGCTGATACCCAATTTAAAGCTGCCTTTTTATCCAATGTGCTTGTTACTCAGGGGGTTCTTCTCACTCCATTTGTACTGATAAAATTGCAAAGGGCTATGTGGGAGCACTCAAAAGATAATTAACATGTAAGTAGCATATGATAAAACCCCACTTAATTAATACATATACCCCTGCTCCATGTATTCTGCAAGTGTACAAAGAGTAAGCAGACATGCCACAAGCCTTTAGTGCACTTAATAGGGGCAATCAACCTTTTAAGTTCATATGATCTGGCATACAGAGGGAAAGTGGTACTCAAGCCCACAGCCCACCTGGTTTTACACCTGTATTTCTGACATGTATCTTTTTTCCAGATGCTTTGCACATGACATCTGTTTATTACCTGCCCCAGGTAACAGAAGTTTAGGATTTTCACTAAAGTGACATATCAAGCCAGATACAATTATTTTCTATTTATGTCAAAGCTTTTTGTTAAGGAACCAAACTGTTCTCTGCCCTGCACCCTAGGTTCTAACTAAGTACCCAGAGACATTAAACCATTCCCCCACAATTGGCTTACTTTCTCTAAAAGGTTCAGGTCACCTTTTTGTAAACCTCTCCCTAAGCTTTCCCTATTCCAAAAATAACCATTCTGGTAATAAGAAGCTTTTTTTTTAGTCAGCACTTACCTGATTCAGTGGTTTAGGAATGTTAGTAGCAAAGAGTTAGGGCAGTGCAAGTTAATGGTGAGACATTAAAACATCAGGGCAGCTTCTTCTATTACTAGTTCTCTCTTCCTAACTCAATTACATAGCACATTTTTGAAGGTGTGTGCAATTGTACAGCATGTGAATTACAGATTTGCCACCATTACTTTACACTGCTTCAGACCTTTGTAAGTAAGTTCCAGAGGAAGTTGCTCAAAGAAAAATCACGTAAAAGCACCTTGTGAAATTGTACAGGTTTTTTAGTCATGTCACTACCATTTATGGTCCACCACTTTCACACACTGCGAGTCATGTTACAGGGTTAAACATGGTGGTTGTTGCGTGGTTTTAGTTGACGGGAGCTTGTTTTTAAGAAAATTATAGTAAAAGTAAAATTTTAATAGAATATCAGCACTCCGTCTATAACAAGGGGAGTAATATTTTGAACTGGTCCACTGGGAGCATGATGGAGAATAGTCTTTCTTTGACTTTTCCAAATAAATGCACCATTAATCTGTTGAGTAGTAATATGTTTTTTGAACTTGCACCTGTATCTCCCTGTACACTTTAAAAGAGTTCTCCCTAAAAAGTGATGTTGCTCCTGTTACTGCCCAGCTGGAAGCCAGGGTTGGGACACTAATATCTATTTATCTACCACCTGCCCATCTATAAACAAATGTATCTGCATGCATACATACTGTACAATAAAAGTCCAGAAAACCAGACTTGTTAGCTAAGTAAGCAAAGTTTTTTTTTTAAGATTCGCTTCCATGTGTTACTGCTTATGCCAACCATAAGACGCTAATGAACTGTTAGATGTGAATTTTGTGTGCTGGAACAATAATTCCATCTTTTTCAGCATGTTCTTTCACTTACTTCAGACCCAGTAAAGTAAACTAATAAACAGAAATCTTACTACTGCAATAAAACCAAAAGGTTTTGGCTTTTGTTCACCTTATTTGGCAACAGGGAGCATTCCTAAGCAAATCTCTTACTCTATCTATCTGCTCCTTTCAAAGACTTTCACTTGTAGATTCCAAAAGCTTGACTTCATTGCATATAGCTCAGCTGCTGTTAATTTAATTTAGGACAGTGATATGCATAAAATATCGGAAGCACCTGCAAACAGTGTTTTGTGTTGTCCAAAAATGTGTTCTTTTTTTTGAAAAATAACAAATATTGAGCAAACCAACAAGTCACAATATTTAATTCAGTGTTATACAATGAATACATTGAAAGCTTCAAATGGATTATGTTTTAAGGTCAAACACATTAAGTTCAGCACAACTTTAAACTTTTTTGTCATAATAAAGCAGTCTAAGGCCATGAAGAATCTGGTCAATTGCTGGTATGCAAGAAACGGGCAATAATCCTCATCGAACTGCTGTCTTTATTTAATTCTTCAGTGTTGTCATACATAACAACCAATCAGAAAGTTGCTTTCATTTACCTTATGTAGTTAATCAGTCTGGGGTAATTGTGAAATATCAGCTATTGGTTACAACTAAATTTACACCAGTCCAGTTTTACTGATTCCCTAAGCTATAAGAAACAATTTGTGCTCACCACTAATTTTTAAAATCATTAGGCTGTGACCACAAAATACATATATACAAATACAAGAGTCCTCTGCACTCAACCCATTATCAATATATTTAAGGCATTGAGACATTTTGTGGAGATACCATAGCAATTATATTGCAAGGAGGAAAAAATATAGGAGGCAAGTTGAAACTCATATGTGCTTTAACTTCTATAATAGAAGTTAATGTGGACTTAAATATAACATCTTTACCTGTTATCTGCATGTCTCTCCTAGCTCACAGCAAGGCCAACTTGCACATTAGCTTTAACATAAACAATGGTTTCCAACCAATGGTTAGGTTACAAGATCCAAAGCATGTTTTTAAACATCTGTAGTGGTAGGTTCAATTATTTTTTATAAAATGTTCTCCATACTTTACTACACCTGTAGTTAAGTCCCTGGATACACTAGAAAAATGACAGATGTTTGTGGACAGCCTACTCCACAGAGCCTTTTGATACCATTATTCTAGCAGGTACATTCTAAGAGGTTTTTCAGCTGACCCACCTACTAACCATTCTCAGCAACCCAACACATTTGAAGTGTAGCTTGCTCCTCATTTGCAATGTAATGCCAAACTGTGTCACATCAGACCCTAAGGATGGTCTCCCACAAACTGTGGTCATCCATGCAACATTTGACATTTGATGAGGAGCAATCAAAAAAGGTTTCCAAAGCACAGAAATCTCACTGCAACCCTACTATCTACTGTAAAGTCTACTAACTTAACATGCATGTGGTTTGTGTGTAAGCTTTAAAACCATGATATTTTTAATACAGGCAATTGTGGTCACACTACATATAATTATGGTCAAACCATTTCACGCTAAGCCTTTCATGTCTGTGCTTATTACTTTCAGGGACCGACTGTATCTGATCCAGATAAAACTTGGCACATTCTTATGAATGGGGCTGTGGGATTTGTGCAGGCCTTGAAAAGATTCTAAGCCAATAGATATTCTTTTGTGGATAAAGGCTAAATTATGATTTTTTTTTGTTTTACATTTTTGGCATGCTTGTTAATTAATATCAGAGGGAAAACATGAAATGGAAAACAAAAACAAGAAAAAGAAAAAATTCCTTTCTATGAGCATATTTCAAGTTTTTTTGGTACATTTTCTTTTGCAGAATATATGTTTATAATGAAATCTATTGTACTTGACTGTCTCATCTCTAGCGTCCAGGAAATGAAAGTGATAAGCAGCTGCACTAACTTGTTTATGCAGAGAAAACCAAAGTACACAAAATGATAAAAGACATTACAGTACATGTCAGAGCTGGGGTGGGGTAACCCGGTACACTAAAGGAATTGAATAGGAGATAAAAAATAGTTGATCCCTAAAGTTGGGGATCTAAGGTTGGCAATTCAAAAACGAAGAGGGTTGACGTTAAATACCCTCTGAGTGAGACGTCGGATACAGAAATGGCTTCCTTTGCCTTTCAATTCTTTACATGTATAAACAGTGTATAGGTTATGTATTTTGGATGGAATATGGTTCCATCCTGAAAAGATGTTTTGCATTTCTATGTTTTATGTTTTTGTATATGTAGTCTGAAAAATAATCTTTGGTCTACAAAATATGTAGAAAAAAAAAATATGAGATCATATACTTGCAGCCTAATACTGCATGTCTCTGTATGGTCAGGCATTCCGCTGTGACCTTAAGCTGAGCAAAAGCAAACATAAGGTAAAAATTTAATTCAATGCTTAATTGATACTAGCCAATGCATGGAAATGTTCTCAAACGTACAGATAATCACATGATCAAAATTTTGACTTTGAGATATCGACTTACCCAGTAAATGTCTGTCCTGCTGGAGTGTGCTCGACCTCATATCCATTTTGTCTTAAAACATCAATTACTGTGTTATTTCCAAGGAAGTGACCTACAAAATATAAAGCAAATATGAAATATAATTTATAGGGGCACATTTACTATTGGTCGAATATCGAGGGTTAATTAACCCTCGATATTCGACCCTCAAAGTAAAATCCTTCGACTTTGAATATCGAAGTCGAAGGATTTACCGCAAATGCTTCGATCGAACGATTCGAAGGATTATAATCCATCGATCGAAGGATTTTCCTTCGATCAAAAAAAGCTTAGAAAGCTTATGGGTAAGGTCCCCATAGGCTAACATTGGTGCTCGATAGGTTTTAGGTGGCAAAGTAGGTAGTCAAAGTTTTTTTTTAAAGAGACAGTACTTCGACTATCGAATGGTCGAATAGCCAAACGATTTTTAGTTCTAAAAAATCGAAGTCGAAGTCGAAGGTCCTTCACTCGAGCTAAGTAAATGTGTCCCATAGTCTAAGGGGTAAATGTAACATAAGTCGCAAGGAGAAAAACATTTTGCAAAAACAGGAATAAAAAATTGCATTTAGCAAAGTAATATTCTTTCTTAGACTGCTATTGCATTGCTAAGTGCATTGTGTACTTTTAAGTAGTACTTGAAGGTGTCGTAATCTTTTGGTGCAAACATAACTTTATGGGGCATATTTATCAAGGGTCGAATTTCGATTTGAAAAAACTTCGAAATTCGAATTCAAAAAATTTCAATTTCAATTTTTTTTGATCGAATAGGTCTGTATTCAGCCGAATTTGAATCGTACAAATCAAATTCGAGTCAAAGTTTTTTTTAGGATTTGATTTCACCAATTGACTCCAAATAGGTTCTAGGAGGTCCCCCATAGGCTAAAACAGCAATTCGGCAGGTTTTAGGTGGCGAATTCGAATTTTTAAAGAGACAGTACATGATAAATTTCAAAATTCAAATGTTTTAATTCTTTGCAAATTCAAATCGATTTTGAACTATTTCTTAGTCTAGGTACACAAAATAACTCAAAATTCAATTTTTTTCATTCGAAAATTCACCTCGAACTTTGATAGGTCAGTAAGCAGTTTTATTATATACACTACACACTGGCGCAAACTATAAAATTTGCAATATTTCTTCCACTGTCGGAAGTGGTTGTTTGAACAAGCTATATTAAAGCTATGTTAAATTTGTGCAAAGTAAAATTTGTTTGTGCAAAGGCATACATTTTCGCATTGCAAATAGTTTTTCCATTACCTACTTTTGTTACATAGCAAAATAAGAGATGTATAACATAATAACAGTTTTATTTTATTGAATGTTCTTTTCTGCTTTCCCTAATTTTCTCGAAACAATCTTTCCTGGGACCATTAGCTTTTATTACAGACATTAAGACACGCTGCGATTCGGGGCGATTAGTCACCCGACGAAAAATCTCCTCTTCTTCAGATGACATCTCCCCGAACTGCCTTTCAACCGCTAGAATGTAAATTGCCGACAGGATGGCACTTGGAGCACTTCATTTTCCGAAGTCGCCCGAAGTTTCCTCGTGAGGCAACTTCGGGCGACTTCAGAAAATGAAGCGCTCCAAGTGCCATGTCACCGCCGATTTACATTCTAGCCAGCGGGAAGGCAGGGGAGGCAGTTCTGGGAGATTAGTCGCCCAGAAGAAGTGGAGATTTGTCACCAGGCTAATTGGACTAATCTCCCTGAATCGCATTGCGTGTCTCTGCCCTAAAGCTGGCCATAGACGAAAAGATCCCCTGACAGCAATCATACGAAAGTTATGTCCGACAAAAGCTGGTGACAGTCTCCCACTGAAAATCATACGATCGGCAATACATGCAGAGATATTATGGGCAGCCGACAGAAATCTTTTAACCTGTCCGATCGACCAAATGACCGATCTCCGCCGGACGAAAAATGTCAGGTCTCTCCCCACACGGTCTGAAAATCATACGAATCCTCGATTCCTACGATCAGATATTCGCGTCTATGGCCAGCTTAAGAGTTGAAATATCAGATATACACTTAGAAACAATTCTACCTCTATCTGACGATTAAGCAGTAAACCTGGTCAATGTTTGGTAAACCCTGTCCTTCAAAGGCACCCAATCAAAATCTTTCAGTCTTTTGTCGATATTGATTGCCTTGCCTCCCTCCTTAACTTTACTGCTGAGTAAAGGTACAGTGGGACCCTTTGGTCAAGTTAACATGCATTCACTTTATAGCTCTACAGTTAGGTGGGTATTCTACTTGCAGATTAATGTAACCAAAAAGGTAAGTGAATTCTCTTGGAGAACTGTATCAACTAAATGTATCTGTTTAGAACAGTTTACAGAGTCGGCGACCCCCCCCAAGCTGCTTTAGAAGGTGAAAAAATTACACTTTACACTTCAATATTAAAAAAAAACGTGATACATAGAAAATAGAAAGTAATTGGAAAAAGGCTTTATTTCTGGTGATCTATCTGAAAACAACTAGTTGTTTGAAGGTGAACAACCACTTTAAAGTAGCCTAAATTTTTAAAGAAAAATAATATGGTATACTTATTAGTCTATAAATGATTGTATTGCTTGGTAGTTTTTTTTTTTAATAAACCCAATTAACTCAAATTAAAAATGTATTCTTTAAAATATTCACACATACAATTTGTCAAATCTTTTTTAGAATGTAAGTGTTCCCTCTCTTAACTTTAATGAAGCCCTTGCTGAATTTTAACTACTTCATTTGTCCATCCATGAAATTTGAGTATGTCATGCCCACTTTCATTTAACTCGGTTTTCTGCATCAATTATGCACAATTAACCTATGGGACAGACATTTTCCTTATTCTGCCTTAGCAGTAAAAGAGGGAGGACTATAGCTGGCCATAGATGTAAAGATTTTTAAAAGATCCAATCATTATCGTGAGACCACGAATATTTCGAAACAACTCTTTAAATGTACGATGTGTCCATCAACTAAAAGACGATTTCTGGCGATATTGCCAGGAAAACTGAAGGGTAGCTGCCTGCTTGGCCCTGCAAACATTAATAGATTGCACTGGGACCGATAAAGATTTTATAACCTGGCCGATCAATTTTCTGACAGATGTCGGAGGAAAAATCGTAAAATGTACGATCGTTCTAATCCCACTAACCGCACGATAATTTCGAAGGATTGGTCGGACTTCCCTGAAATCGGTCGTTCGGCAAGAAAAATCTTTGCGTCTATGGGGAGCTTTAGACTATGATTAGAGTGGACAGTTGAGAATTTGTTGCCCAGATACATTTTTACCTTTCTACTTATATTATTTTGTGGCCACACTAAGTCAGTTTTGCTATGAAGCTCTACAATGCCCCTGTTGTAAACAGCTTTTTTTTTGTATATTAATTTGGCACCCTGCACTTATTTTTGCAAAATGATACCTACATATGCCATAAGCTGTAACACCAGTTTAAGAGCCCAAGGTGTGATATCGGTTCTCTACCAGACCTTAACCTTCTAACTGTATGTTGACAACTCACTTGTAATTGCCAGTCGAAAGGCTGGGCTACACATACCAGACAGCCCACCAGTTATCTTTACATCATAAGAATGATAAAAGAATAGAATGTATAGAAGCACAAAAGGTCCCTCTGGTTGTATTATAACACAGCACAGATTTAACATACAGCTTCCTCACCAAATGACTTGACTTGACTGCTACGGTCTGTACAATGCCCAGACCTGTTATTCTAGATTCATTGTGCTTTCTCTTCCTGGTCCTTCATTGAATAAAACATAAAAGTCACAATACTATTAGCCTAATTTATTGTGACAGATGGTGAAAACACAGGCAAAGGCAAGGTCACTATGTCTCCCACCATGGGAATGTCCTGCAAACAGGGAAGAACAGCTGAAATCTCTGCTCTAAGACACATCCTTTAGTTGGATGAATTGATCACAGTGTATTTTTCTTTTAATAAAGGTAAGGGACCTGTTATCCAGAATGCTTGGGACCTTGAGTTTTCCAGAAAATGGGTCTTTTTGTAATTTGGCTCTCCATACTAAAATATCATTTAAACATAATAGGATTGTTTTGCCACCAGCAAGGATCAATTGTTATTTTGGATCTAGTAAAAGTATTGTTTTATTATGACGGAGAAAAAGGAAATCATTTTAAAAAAAATGTTATATGTAATGTTATGTAATTCAGAGCTTCCTAGATACTTAGTACAGGCAGTGATTATCTCTTTATTTACTTTTCCACATGATTATGTGGGTTTTCCCAAGAGACCTGATTGTTACAATTAATTATTTGCTTATCTCAAAATTGTTACAAAAGTATCTTAGTTGCACCTGGTGGTGCAGTGCGAAGAAAGTCGGGACTTTTCAGTACAAATGTGGGATTGCAGGTTGAGCTGTCAAAAGCAGGACTGTCCCGATGAAACCGGGACATTTGGGAGTTATGCAAATGTATACATTGTTTTCTGCTTCGCAATAATTTCAGTTATCCATCTAGCTAAACTGCCCAATTCAATCCAGATTAATATCCAAAAGCCACCGTTATGTCACAGTTTTGCTTCCTTTAGTCACTGGTGGTAATATTAATTTAGAAATGAGGCAACCCTATGTGATGTGTATACCAGGTCCACCCCGTAAGTCTACTTGCTTTGTAATTTTGTGAAGATCCCTAGCTGTATTTCATACTTATTTTATACATTTAGACTAACAACATATTTAAATAAATATAAATTTTATTTCTGTAGTTTTCACCAGCTACATCCAACTTGATTCTTTTCCTCTGGAACAAAAGGTGACATTTTATACAGCATTTATAAAGAATAGTACATTTGTTAATATGGTGTAGAATATCTCTAATCTTACTACTTACTTGCCTAGCTTTAAACTTCATTGGCCCTGCAGCCCTAATGCCAAACAATGCTTGCATTCTCTAGCACCAAATACTACATTCTCTTTTCACACGATAAACAGTATCACTAGGGATAAAATGTCAGTTCTGTCAATGCTAAGGGACTCTCGCTGAACAGCAACAGTTCTGTAAAAGTATTTTATTTATTATCCACTGTGGGTTTGCACATAAATCCTTAATTGTTTTCTTTCTGCACCATCTTATTTAAATTCATCATAGAAGGCAGGAAACACATTTATACAAAATTACAGACTCATGTTATAATATAATAGATATACTGTTAGTATTTTGGTCTCCATCTCTCAAACAGGACATTATTGTATTATAGAGGGTACAGAGAAGGGCAACTACCGTAAGCTGGTAAATCTTAGCTATGAGGAAAGACTGGCCAAATTGGGGATGTTCACGCTGGAGAAGAGGCGCTTAAGGGGTGATATGATAACTAAGTATAAATATATAAGGGGATCATATAATAATCTCTCTAATGCTTTATTTACCAGTAGGTCTTTCCAGCTGACACAAGGTTACCCATACTGATTAGAAGACAAGAGGTTCCACCTAAATATTCGGAAAGGTTTTTTTTTTTTTACAGTGAGAGCTGTGGAGATGTGGAATTCTCTCCCTGAATCAGGCTAATACATTAGATAGCTTTAAGAAGGGCTTGGATGGCTTTTTAGCAAGTGAGGGAATACAGGGTTATGGGAAATAGCTCATAGTCCAAGTTGATCCAGGGACTAGTCCGATTGCCATTTTGGAGTCAGGAAGGAATTTTTCCCCCTCTAAGGCAAATTGGAGAGGCTTTAGATGTTTTTTTTTGCCTTCCTCTGGATCAACTGGCAGTTAAGCAGATTTAAAAAAAAAAAAAAAACTTGAACCTGATGAACGTGTGCCTTTTTTCAACCAAACTAACTATGTTACTATGTTATGACCCTATGTTTGTTTAATATGAGTTTAATTGTGCAGGGATAGAAAAATGGTGTACCAAACACCCACCATATTTAAGATTCGGCATCTCCCAAGCACTTAGAGAGGTAGAGAGGAGTGAAACAGACAACACTGAGGGGCAGATTTATTAAATCATGACTGTTTCAGGTCAGGCTTTTTGTTGGCAAAAATCCGCAAAAGTCGCAGAAAAAAAACCTGCAACTTTCCAGGGATTTATTATGCGACATAACTGCGACAACTGTGAACATGAAAATACTCCACATAAAACCTGTCTCAATCAAGTTAACAGCAGATGTCCCTTTTACAGCTGGAAGAGCTTTTTTTGTGGTTCTAGAGGTTTTCAGGTGTTTTTGATGCTGGCTTTTGTGCAATAATATGATAAAGTTGCCATTTTTTGCGAATTTTCTGTAACTTTTTCCTGTTCGTGCTTTTAAATTTCTGAACTTTTTATAAATTTCATGACATTTGTGGGTTTTAGAGAAAACCTCTGAAACCACTAGATAAATAGGCCTCCACTTGTTCTAATATCAGATAAGATTGTGGGCAGAGTAGGCAAGCACAAGAGAGGGAGGCAAGCTGTGACAGTTCCCACATATGCATTAGCTTATATTGCTGACCAATTTAATTGTTTGTATGAGCTCTTATAAAACTGATTTAATAAATAATTAAATAAAGAATATATTTCAAATTGTGTTTGGACAAGGAGGAACTTTAATGGGAACTTTTCACAACACCTTCTTTTAATTGAGCTCCAGCTTGTAAGCCCACTCCTCATCCCCATGAATTAAACTACCCAAAATAGTCCTTCTTCCCCGCACCTTGCAAGATGAGCTGGCTGCGTTACTTCTTGTTTCTCATTTGATGGCGTCTTGTTTTTGACGCCGGCACCCGTTTTTGAGGGCAAATTTTTATTTTGACGCTGTCGAATTTTTTCGGGCGTTTTGCGAATTTATTCGCTGGCGGCGAATCGCGCGAATTTGCCGCAAATTCGTGCCTGAAGAATAAATTCGCCCATCACTAGTTATATTGCATTAGATGTTTCAACTTGTACCTTTTATAAATCTGATCTTCAACTCAGTTCACCATTTTATATAAACACAGCAAAAGATGCAATCTAATATAGAGACACAAAATTAAAATGTTTCTACATTCTGCAATAGCAGAAAATAACCTTTTTCGAACAGCTATAACCTAGATCATATACAGTAAGGAATGAAATCGGAATTAAAAAGTGTTAACTTGTTTTTACCTCTCTGTGTTTGTTCCAAACCCAATATGCTAGACTAATCCACCATATTCTTATATAAATATTTGTGGAAAGTAAGGGAATCTAATCGCTGGCTTGCAGGGTGAACATTATTTTTCTAAAGCCAGTATTCTACATTTGAGTATCCTCAGCTATTAAAACATGCTTTTTTTAAAGAAAAAATAAAAAGTGGTTCATTTAAGGATTCGGTTGCTATACTTATAGAACTGCGGCTTTTTCTAAATGTGAACTATTCATTTCACCTTGAAACAACTCCAGGTGGATTAGAAATGTACAGTAATTTCTTATGAAAAGCAAATTTAGCTGAGACATGTAAATGATTTTGAATCGGACAGGATAGGTATAAAACAATATTGTGATTTCAAGATGATTTTTTTCCACAGCATTTAAAAAGTCAAGAGAAACCATGACAATTAAGCAGGCAACATTAAGCATATCACCTCCTGTCCTGATTTGTCAATGGAGATCATCATTTTGTTTGGAAATATGTCTTTTTTTTTTTTAAGGAAAAACAAACTCAGATTTCACTTTTCTGAAAAAAACTGTCATCGGTGGTTTAGGAAACCATTTTAGTAAAAAACAATGGCCATTCAACATTCATCTCTTACAGAGAGAGATTTGCAATGCAACTGGTAATACAGTGCTATAGTATAGTTTAAAAAGTATTTTCACGTTACTGTTTACTTCACTACAGCAACCAGTCATTGTACTAGACCAGATATTTTTAATTAACCTTGTTAGGATATGCATTTAAACAAGGCTTATGTTAACTACTTGCCTTTCTGGTGCACCCTTGTGATCTAAATTTTCTTTATATTTGGGATAAAGACATTCAATCTTGTTCAAACCATTATGTTGATTGATGGGAGGATGAATTATGGATTGCCAGCATGTAACTAGTGTGCTAGTTTAGGTATCTTTCCTCAGCTCTAATGACAGACTGTTAATTACATTCAGCTAAATACTAAGTTATACAGAAATGTATGTTTTTTCTTCATTCACTCTATTTACCCTATGACCAGACTATAGTCAAGCTCCACAGATCATAAGCCGTTCCATGTTCATGAAAGGCCTCTAAACTCTCCATCAAAAAAAAAGGAACATGGAGGCTAAATCAACAGATAAGTCTTTAAAATCATAACCTTCCATGCCAAACCTTCTAATGAACATTAGCAAAGTTGCTATGGAAATTTATATTTCTTGCTTAGACATAAATATATTATAATGTTTACACTATGTAATATAATACCAATCTTGCCTGAAACCTGTATGCTGAATACCCCCTTCCTTTTTCCAACCTAAATATTAACATTGCCCAACAGTTCGGTGCAATAAAAATGGTTTCCTTTTCATAGAACAGTGATATCTCACTTTTCGAAATAGTGGTCTGATTATCCAACATACCACAAGTTAACAGACTGAATTATATAAAAATGATGATGTCATAAAATAGAAGTCTTTAGTCAGATAATATAAAGCTCCTTTAAAGGTGTCTCCAATATGAAAAAGAATGTTTTAAAATTCAAATACCGTATATACTCGCGTATAAGCCGAGATTTTCAGCACCCAAAATGTGCTTGAAAATCCTACCTCGGCTTATACGCGGGTCAGCTGCCTTACCGGTAAATTTGTAGAGATGAATCCCACATGATCCCCCTCCCAGCCGCGAAGAAAGAGCAACAGCGCAAGGAGTGTGTGCGCACGCTGACGTCATCAGCTCAGCGACGTGACAACTCCAGCGCCGGCTGCAGGAACAGTATCCCCGGCTCTCCCCTTCTGCCTGCCAGCATCTCCGGCTGCCCCCTCCCAGCCGCGAAGAAAGAGCAACAGCGCAAGGAGTGTGTGCCCACGCTGACGTCATCAGCTCAGCAACGTGACAACTCCGGCGCTGGCTACAGGAAGCAGTATCCCCGGCTCTCCCCTTCTGCCTGCCAGCATCTCCGGGCTGCCCCTACCCCAGCGATCGCTTAAACTTTGAAGGGGCCCAGCAGCAGAGAGCAGCTTCCCCCTCCCACCCACTAACAACTCTGGGCAGCCTTTGAAGGCGATCAGCGCCTACTACAGGGAGCAGCTTCCTGACTCTCCCCTCCCATTGGAGCAAATTTACCGGTAAGGCAGCTGTCTTCTTAATATATCTATTTCATCTACCAGAGGTTTTTTTTTTTATCATTGTACGATGAATTAATGTTTTAAGCATCATGGCTTGATTTTTAACATTAAACCAACTGTTTGATATTTCTGAGACTTTTCTGAGTTGTGTCTAGGCTTATACGCGAGTCAATACGTTTTTCTGGTTTTCATAGGTAAAATTAGGTACCTCGGCTTATACGCGGGTCGGCTTATACACGAGTATATACGGTACTGAATGCAACCTTCATATAATAAGGCTGTTTAAACAACGCTGGAATTAGTTGTACAGAAACTGCTGGAAAGATTCAGGGTGCGCATCTTCACCATAAAACAACATACATTTAAGTTGCCTGTACTGCTGTATAGAAAGTGCACCCAGCTAGCAGCCATCTGCTAAAAAGGAAGGCTTAGAAACTGAACTTTGACCTGGAGAAAAGGATGTAATAAACAACCACATTTCTGTTCAAAGTGAGGAAACCTTCAATCAATCTAGTCTTTCCCAGCCACTCCCAATGATTCATGGAAGTAATTCAGTGACTGTTATTCCAGGTAAAGTTTTTGACCAGTGACGGTTATGTAATACTGCAGTCTGTAATTCATCATTGCTTACATCATTACAAGAGGTAAATAGGGATATTAGGGGTACCATATTGCAAGAAAGTTTTTCTAAAACGGAAAGTTTTAGGGGCAAATTTACTTACCTCTGAAGTTTTTCCAGCGTTGGCTTCGCTGCACTTCGCCAGGCAAAGTTTTGCCAGGGCGCCGCTAATTCACTAAAATCCGAAGTTGCGCTCAGGGAGGCAAAAAGGTAACGAAGTTGCGCAAGCGTTAATTCATCAAGCAAATCGAAGTTATGATAGCGATGCCTAATTTGCATATGGCGCCAATATAATACATTGTCCTATCAATGTGCCCACTGTATAGTTTAGGTGCGATTTTTTTTCAGCCTATCACCCTTAAAAAAGTAAAAGACGCCAGCGTTTTTGGGACTTAGAAAAAATTTCAACTTTTTTGAAGCAAGCCCTATCTACTCTATTGCACTTCGCCTAGTCTGAGCTGGCGAAGACAAGTCTGGCGCAAAAGGTAACGTTCAGAAAAATGTGCAAGTTAGTGAATTAGCATAGTTCCGTCCCTTCGCCATAGCGCAACTTCGCCTGCCATAAGGGTGCGAAGTAGAGCTAAAGTAGGTCCACTTCACTAGCGAATTTACTCCAGCACCCGTTAGTAACGAAGTGACACCACGCTGGCGAATTGGCGCTAGCATTAACGGCTTCGCACTTTAGTGGATTCACCCCTCAGTTTTAAGGATGAAAGGGTGCTCTGTATCCAGAGGTGTAAGGATACAAAAAGAAGGAGCCAGACAAAACCAGAGGATGCTGGAAATGAGAACACAGCAAGCATCAGCAACCAACAGCGCTTTTTAGGTTAAATGATGAAAGTCATAGCATCCTCCCGATGTAGTGGATAATGTAATTTAATATGATCTGCAGGTTTCTCTGGGAAAGAAAGCAAGAGAGTGGAAAAGGGAGTAGAGATTTAGAGGGCAGTGAAGAAATTACAGAAACACAAAGCTGAGATGGGAAAAGAGAAAGAGGCAGACCACAGAGAGACAGGAAACAAAAACACACTTATTGACTTCAGAGCAAATTGACTATATTTGACTAAAAAGAGAGAAAGAGATGCTGTATATAGTAGCAGAGAAAGACAGACTGAATTTGCAAGAAACTAGAGAGGAGTAAGAGAGAGAGACTAAGACAGGACATAAATTTTGGAGAGGCACAAGAGAGAAGCTATCAATTTAGCAGATATTTGCACTGTATTGCTACCATAACGTCATGGATTGTGCTGTACCTCATGTCTACAATCCCTTGTGGCTTTCAACTGAACACAAACATTCATATGTATACAAGAATGAACACTGCATACACTACTTATTCTTTGAAACAGTGCTTCCAAGCCAAAGCAAGATAGAATTTAAACTGAAAATGCAAGCTGGTGATGCACCATAAGAAATTAGAAGGTGTGTCCATGGGCTGGATGCAGTCATGACAGTCCTGTAGGTGTAGGTACTTACTTATGCCCAAGGTCACATACACAATTAAATAGGGAAGCCATGTTATTGCAATAGGCAGTGCCACCTATCCTGTCTACAGTTCTCATAGGCTAAAACAATTGACTTAAATAAAGATGTTTTTCTTATATATACTGTATATACTGTATATATATATATATATTCATATATATATATATATTTTTCTGGCTTAAAAAGCTGAAGTTGCTACTATATTTTAATGTTACTCTGATGTGTAGGAATCCATTATATTTAATTTTTGTATATGACAGAAGAGTATACTGCAGTACCTATTTGTGATAGTGTTTTTATCTGTTGCAATATTTCACAAAGACATGTAGCATTCCTTTTGACAGCAGTAATTTAGATTAAGTCATTGTAATATCTCTCTCTAATTTGTTTGGCTTGACTTGAAAAAAGACCCAAGGATTTTCAGTAGTAGCAGGAAAAAATAACCCATGCATCATGTATTTAGGCTGTAATTCTTCTCTGTTATATAAACCCTTTGGCATTCAATCTAGAGATTGCTTCCAGTCTGTGAAACCTTTCTCACAGCCAAGTCTGGGCAGGAAACAAAACACTTTTCATTGAGGCCAATTAGCTCTAAAAACATCAAAAATAGGGGAAAAATCATTAAAGTCCGGAACAGTCAAAAAATGAAAGACTTTGCCTTTGTGATGTGTTTCCTTAAAGATTTTCATTGTAGAAAAAGGTCCAAGTTTTAACAACTACAGCCAACAGGCAGAACAGACAAAGAGTAAAGAAAATTACTGGTTGGGTTGAAAGGTGGGTCAAGGATGTCAGCAAAAGGTCTCCTGGTTCACCAACTCTAAGTTCAGAGGTGAAAGCTCCTTTGGGAAAACCATGGAAATTTCAGTGCTGTTGCTTAAAGAGAGGGCCTCATTTACTAGGCAACATGTACACACAAGCATCTCAGATCATTTCCCTGCTATAGCTGCTGTTCATGTGTAGTTACTGCTGTTGTTCATATACTCTCAAACACCTTCTACCAGCTGTCATACACCTGTTCACTTCTTTATTTATCATCTCATTTCATTATATAATGCAATGAATTTATGCTCTGTGCATTTTTTTCTCCAGTGAAAAAGACCCAACATACAGTATGGTATGGATGAAATCCCTGATACATCACCCACTGTGAACACTGCATCTGTAAATGCACTATATATATTCCCCCTCTATGCAGAGAAGTCTTCTCACTCTGGAGAATTATAATAGATAACATCAATGCCAAAGTGCCTCAAAAAGCAAAGAAAGCTTTGCCATGCAGAGGCCCATAGAAAGGCATGTTAACTGCTGTTGTTTTTTTGCCAAATGGCAGTGACCAAAAGGACCTTTGTGTCATCAGTAGTGATGGGTGAATCTGTGCCGAAACTCCAAAAAATTTGACACGATCAACAATTTTTATACACGCGACTATTTGGTCCAAAATGCATTAAAGTCAATGGGTGTCTGAATAATTTTGATGCACGCCAAATTTCATGCACGACACACAGATATTTCACCGGCGACTTGTTGCGGCAGTTTCATGAATTAATTTGCTTGCGGCTAAACACAGAAATTTGCCGCAAATTTGCCGCAAATTTGTGTCTAACAAATTTATTCGCCCAATACTAGTCATCAGCCTTAGCATTTCAATCCTTTGGAGCTTGTAAATTCATATTGCATTTTGATATTGCATATTAATAAGAAACCCCACATTTCAAGCACTGGGTGAAACTGAGAAATATCAAATACAGGTGACAAAGACTTTATGTCACTCTTAAATTATATAGCACTGCCACAAAAGCTTGTTAAAAAAAACCAAGCTTGCCAGATCTTTTATAAATATACTACCTGGCAAAATAAATGTCAGGAAAAACAGAAGCTTAATGGATTCATGTCTGCTTATGCTATCTCATATGATATGAAAATAAATGTATATACGTATCCATTCAGGTAGTGTCTTTATAAAAGAACAGTAGCCTCAGTAGCCTCAATTCAGAATACAGAATAACCTGATCTTTACAACATACGTTTTTAAAAGGCTGGGGTTGTGTCAGGGAGTAAACTTCAAGAAAAGATCAGGACTTCAAGTTGAAGAAGTACAATTCAACCAGTGTTGGCACATATTTAGTATGCACACTGTTTGCAATGAGTGTAATTCTAGAATACATGAACCTGAGGCATAAACTTGCCCCAGAACAGGCATCACATAACAGACTCGCTCAGCCCAAGAATAAATTCCCTTTACATCAAGACCCAAAATAGACACATATGTCAACAGATTTAGAATATCATTTCAGGCTGTATCCCCCTTTCATTAGATGCAGGTGGTAGATACCCCCAAAACGTGCTTATTTAGTTTAATATCCCTGTTATGGAGTTGATGCAGTTTCAGACCACAATTACCAGAATACTAAGAGTGTTTTCAGTGGGTGTATTAACCAAATGTAAATCCTTCCAGATGGCAGAATGGAACTCTAGGCAGATTGATCGCTGACATCTTCACAAGAAATACAGTTTAAAAAAAAAATAAAAGCACTGCTAAAGACACACTTCTGTTGGTGGATTACCTGCAGTCCATAAAAAAACATTTGGCTTCAATCTAATGGTGATTTATTAATTCAGCTGCTGTTGATCCATCAGCAAATGGAAGCTTTTTCATCTACCCATTTTTAATTTTGGAACAAATGGTTGATTAACAAAGATATTGTCAATTGTTCTATTAAAAAGACGACATATATCATATATTCAATATCTCATAAAGTATGTTTAATATATAGTACTCCTTTTTAACACTGCAGTCAGCTTCATAGTTACTGGTTCAACTTGTGGCAACAAGAATCTGGATGCTTTCGTGATTATTGTGCCTAAACTGTGCAAAATAAGTTTTAGCACTTACTAAGGCTAGTAGAGATGATGGCAATTACTGGAAACTGGATTACTAAACTAGGTAAAAGTTTCTACATTTCTATTAACCCATGGCTACCAGTCAGCAGCTAGCATTTATTGGTTTGTCTGTTTGAAAAAACATTTGATTGAATACTTATGGGTTACTACATGTGCAGAAAATATGATACTTTTTATTATATCATCCCATGAATTCGTAATGCTATATTTTGATTGCTGGTTGATTGGTTCTTCTTAATTGAAAACTTTAATAAAGGTCTGCAATTAAATAAATGACCCTAGTATTATAGATAGGTTCCATAGTTACATAGTTAGTCAGTTACATAGTTAAATTGGGTTGAAAAAAGACAAAGTCCATCAAGTTCAACCCCTCCAAATGAAAACCCAGAATCCATACACACACCCTATCATACATAAATTATATATACCCATACCTATAGTAACTATAGAGTTTAGTATCACAATAGCCTTTGATATTATGTCTGTCCAAAAAATCATCCAAGCCATTCTTAAAGGCATTAACTGAATCAGCATCACAACATCACCTGGCAGTGCATTCCACAACCTCACTGTCCTGATGGTGAAGAACCACCTATGTTGCTTCAAATGAAAGTTCTTTTCTTCTAGTCTAAAGGGATGGCCTCTGGTACTGTGATCCACTTTATGGGTAAAAAGGTCCCCTTCTAATTTGTCTATAATGTCCACTAATATACTTGTAAAGTGTAATCATGTCCCCTCGCAAGCGCCTTTTTTCCAGAGAAAACAACTCCAACCTTGACAGTCTACCCTCATAATTTAAGTCTTCCATCCCTCTAACCAATTTAGTTGCACGTCTCTGCACTCTCTCCAGCTCATTTATATCCCTCTTAAGGACTGGAGTCCAAAACTGCACTGCATACTCCAGGTGAGGCCTTACCAGGGACCTATAAAGAGGCATAATTATGTTTTCATCCCATGAGTTAATGCCCTTTTTTATGCAGACAGAACTTTATTTGCTTTAGTAGCCACAGAATGACACTGCCCAGAATTAGACAACTTGTTATCTACAAAAACCCCAAGATTGTTCTCATTTAAGGAAACTCCCAACACACTGCCATTTAGTATATAACTTGCATTCATATTATTTTTGCCAAAGTGCATAACCTTGCATTTATCAACATTGAACCTCATTTTCCAGTTTGCTGCCCAGTTTTCCAACTTTGACAAATCAGTCTGCAAAGTGGCAGCATCCTGCATGGAACCTATAGTTCTGCATAATTAAGTATCATCTGCAAAAATAGAAACAGTACTTTCAATGCCCACCTCCAGGTCATTAATAAACAAGTTGAAAAGCAAGGGACCTAGTACAGAGCCCTGCGGTACTCCACTAACAACACTTCTCCAATTAGAAAATGTTCCATTTACCATCACTCTTTGTAGTCTATCTTTTAGCCAGTTCTCTATCCAGGTACAAATACTATGTTCCAGGCCAACGTTTCTTAATTTAACCAGTAACCTTTTGTGGGGCACTGTCTCAAATGCTTTAGCAAAGTCTAAGTAAATCACAACCACTGCCATCCCAGAATCAAGGTTTCTACTTAAAAAGAAATTAAGTTAGTCTGGCAAGATCTATTATGCATAAAACCATGCTGGCACAAACTCATAGTATTATGATTTGCTATAAAGTCCAGTATCTTATCCTTTATTAACCCTTCGAAAAGCTTTCCTACCACTGACGTCAGACTAACTGGCCTATAGTTTTGAGGCTGAGAACGGGATCCTTTTTGTAAGCCCCACTGAGGCAGCAACTAATGTAAATGATTTATAAAGCACTGCATGTAACATGTTAATGCTACTGTTAAATAAATAGTGGATATCAATAATAATAATAACAACTAATGATATGTAAGCAAGGTGCAATATGATGAATTATTTTTGGAACTCTCAAATGCAGTATACATTACTGTTGGAAAATTCCGGCCATGGAGTGCATGTGTGGGCAGCACGTTTATCCAACATCCACTGGTTCTCTACTGACAAAACCAAAATGTTTTCCTTCTGGTTTCATTTCAGTTGCCATAGTCATGAATGAGGCAATAGGAACAATTCCAACATTCCCTTTATAAATTCTCATTCAGACTCTTCTGATTCACTTCAAAGTAACTAAATTCCTGAGTACTTTCAGCTGCCAAGCACTTGTAGGAAAGGACATGAATCAGCCAGGACGTACGGTCCTCAGTTCCCACATCAAAGACTTTCCAACTAGACACTCTCTCCTTGGAGTGTAATTAGCATGTTGTAATCTATACAGACCATTTCTATTCAATTCATTTTCATTTCTCCTAAAGTGACAAAAGATATCATTATGGAAGTCTGGAGGAGGGTGATGAGTTTCAAAAAGCACGGCAGGCTGATTACCTAAAATCCATGACTGGAGCTTGGCTGCCAAAAAATATCTAAGATCTGGTTTCATACCACAGATAAAGAGCTTTATCTGAGTTGTGTGAAGTCAGAGGGCACCAAACAGCAGATAATGCTGCACTAATGACTCCTACTAATACATGGATTTGAAACTGTAGCGTAAAATAACAGACACGCGTGCAAGTTTCCTCTCCAGACATCCCTTTCAGGTCTTGACCTGTTCAAGACTTGGAAGTATCCGTTATGCTCTCATTTGAGATAAAATAGCTGTGGCATTTAGATAAAACAGAGATGGTGTTTCTGTGAACAGATTAAGAAAAAAAATTTAATTTGAGATGGATTAAGCCTGTCCAGTGCAAAAATCATCCAAAAATATTCCTGCTTAAGTGACCACCAGTTTTGGAGTGGTAAGCTAATTCAAAGTAAAGCTCTCAGGTCTTTGGATGCATAACTAAGAAAACATGAGTGTGGGTACCTGATTCGATTTGTGTAAGTTCTAATGAAGATAATGACTAAACAGCTGTTGCTGGAGGAGAAGAACTGTAGTTATCTTGATGGGCCAGAATATTTTATCCATAATGTCATGAAACAGCAAGTTCTTTTGAGGGCAGAGATACACGCTGCTATTTCGGGAGATTAGTTGCCCAGCGCCAGATTGATTCTTCTTCGGTTGACAAATCTCCCCAAACTGCCTTCCCGCCGGTTATATTGTAAACACTGGTGGGATGGCACTCTGAACGATTCGTTTTCAGAAGTCACCCCGAAGTGCCTCACAAGGAAAGCCTCAGAAGAGACAGTAAATGGAAGGATTTTCACAAGAGACCTTTAGCCTCTCGCTGCTAAAGTGCTGTCTTTCAGGACCATTCAAAGCATTACACATGTGCTTATACAAAGTTGCAAAGTACAAAGTTCTTCTCATTAGTTCATGCTTGGCTTGCATCAGTTAAACTAATATTTACCTGAACTGTGCTAGGCTAATAGAACTACAGTACACATCTCATAAATATAACAAATATTATTAATAACTAGTGATGAGTGAATTTTTTCACCAAGCATGGAAAAAAATTGCCGCAATAAAAAGTCAAAGACAAGTCAAGGCAAAAATGTTGCAGAGACAACGTCCATTGACCATTTGTGCACGTTAAAAAAAAAATAGTCGCCTATTGACTTCAATACATTTAGCAAATTCGTTCATGACTTCTAATAACCATTTGATATGCTGCAAACTCTTTTGGGCAGGGCCCTATTTATTGAACCAGTCATATTTTTTTAAGACTAGGGCCACACAGCCCAAGGTCAAAAGTATTGTGTTTGCTAAAATCCGCCGAGCTGGTTTGCGCTGGAGCCAACACAAGGCTTCCAACGCGAACAGTAGAGTAGAGGATTAAGTTAGCGGTTAGGCCTGCGGATTTGAGCAGGCTGATTTCGGCCCCCGTCTAGTCTTAATGTAATCAGTGTGTTCCACAGTGCTCTGGAATAGGTTGACACTTTATAAATACATAATAATAACTGAAATCATTGCCAGTTTGCTCCGTTCTTTATAAAGGAAATTTTTACAGTGTTACTTAAGGCGGTAGTTACCAATGTCATGCCTAGAATATGAGGGAACTTTTTCTGGCCAGAAACTACATTCTTATGCTAGATATTTGTACTCTGAGGAGAAATGCTTTTTAAATATCATCAAGTTTTAAGAATGGTCAGTGGCAATTTGGGCAGTAAAACAGCTAATCCTGTATCATTCCCATTATTAATAAGTAAGGAATGTGGCTGTTTAACCAAAGATAATAAACAGATTCCATATTAAGAAATCATGTCACAGACTCACCCAGAGGTAGTGTTTTTATATTCCAAAGTATTCAGAGATGGCTTACTCCAAGTGTAGATCCTGTATTTACACTGAGTCTGAAATTAATGCAAAGAAGTCTTTTAAATGCTAATATTACAGTGAAGAAGCAACATGTGGTAGAAGGAAAAGCCTTTTGTGTTTTTGTTTCTTTACAGTGATTTGGAGCTGGGGGGATTATTCTGACATACTGTGCTGTTACTACTCTTTCTTTCCAATGAGACCATATAAAGATTTGAGTTGCTACAATTTGAAAATTTGCTGTGTGATATTCTGAAAATTATGAATAGCATTTCTGTTTTACACAAATGTTCATGTGCAAAAATGTGCAAACATTGAGAGGGTACTAGGTAGCAATTTAACAGTAAGAATTTTAGGAAAGAAGGACAAGAGTGAACAACCACTATAGGCCTAAGGACCCTCTGCACAACCCCATTCATGAGAATAGCCTGTAACAGTCAAACCACATCAATCCATATTTTGAATGCTCCAAATTGTTTGACCTTTCCTGCCTATGGCCTCCTGGTTTTATCAGCAAGACCGCCAAGGGATATAAACATTTTGGACTCTCATAGTCAATGAGCTTTGAACTTCCTATAAAATGGCAGAAACCACCTAATAATTGTAGGGCCCTATAGGGATACAGGCCCTATAGAGTTAATCTTTTCACCATTTCCTTGGGTTATTGGGTATAATCCCTGTTACAGAATAACCTTTACAGTGATAGGCTGAGAGATTTGATGACACTTCTCTGACTCACTCCTATATAGTGTGTGCAGGGAGTGGCCTCGTCCTCTTTTGCCTCTGGATATGATTCCAGCTGGATGTGCTCAGGGGGACTGAGTGCAATAGGCCCAGAAGAAGGCATGTGTCCAAGTCGGGGACCAGGTAACCCCGTGAATGAGGAACAGATATAATAGGGCAGACTTGTCATAGTCTCTCTAGGAGAGAAAGGCAGATAGGATAGAGAGAAAGAGCAGCTGAAGCTCCAACAAGGATTTGCAGTAAGGGAGTAGCTTCCCAGAGGCTCTGTGTGTTGCCTCCAGTCAGGGACCTCAGTGAGGAGGGACTGTAGGGTAGAAGCTGCTTTCCTGACAACTTCCAGGAGGGAAAGGTTGTACTGCATTTGCCTGTGTACTCTCTGTTAGGGATGTAGCGAACTGCCGATTTGGTGTTCGCGAACGCCGTTAGCGAACACCGGCAAAAAATGCGAACGTTCGCGAACACTTCGCGAACTTCGAACACCCGCTAAAATCGTTCGATTCGAACGTTCGAAGGATTTTTCATTCGAGTCGAACGTTCGAAGGATTTTCATTCGAATCGAACGTTCGAAGGATTTTAATCGTTCGAACGAATGGAAATCGTTCGAACTAATGGAAATCGTTCGAAAGAATGGAAATCGTTCGATTTTAGCGGTCGAATGGTCGAATGGTCGAACGATTTGTATTCGAATCGAACGCGAACTCAAAATGCGAACGTTCCCAAACGTTCGCGAACATTAGGCGGACGCGAACGGTCGAAGTTCGCGCGAACAAGTTCGCCGGCGAACAGTTCGCTACATCCCTACTCTCTGTGTGAGCCTGCCTTTGATCTGTGTGAGCTCTCAATATGCTGTTTTCCTCAACTCCTGCGTGAGTACTAAACCTGTGGTCATTTGCCCTTTTTGGCATAATAAACCGTTCCTGATTGTTAAGAACCTCCTGGCGCCCAAGTTGTTTTTGTGTGCACAGTAGCCTGGGGGGATGTAGTTGCACTACACCATAGAGGGAACACTTCCACTTAGCGAAGGCCCTGCCCTGGGTGTAAGTCGCGTGTAACCCATGCTCTAGTGTTCTAGCTGGTGAATTAACCCCGAGTGGCCCAAATAGGTGTTACATAAAATTCCCACTTTCATACATATTTTTTCACTAAACAGAAAATGTCAGTAGAGACACAACTCTCCTTTACAAATATATGCAATGCATACCTCCCAACATTTTGGAAATAGAAAGAGGGACAAAAAGAGTTGCTGCGCATAGCGTAGCAAAAAATTTTTGGACCACTCTCCTAATTACCATGTGCATTTTACAAAATTTGGCAGGTTATGATTGTTTGAACACATTTCTGTGTTTTTTTTTCCAGTTATTACAGTTTTGTTAATGAAGGTGAATTGCCCTTTAAGCTGTGAGTCTAACTTCTCCCAAGAAACATTTTTGTCTTAATTGTTACAATTACTTATTTGCTTATCTGAACCATATTTGAACCATAGCAACCAGATTGCTAAAACTACAAACTGGAGAGCTACTGAATTAAAAGCTAAATAACAAAAAAACAAAAATAATAAAAAATTAAAACCAATTTCAAATTGTCTCAGAATATCACTCTCTACATCATACTAAACGTTAACTCAAAGGTGAATGACCCCTTTAACAGACATTTTCAACCTGCTTTGGAGGTCACACTATATCTTCAGTGTTGAGGGAGGAGGGCACACTTTTACATGTAGCACAACAAGTACTTAGAGGATCAAAGGCTTGACATTCTATGGGGTAAAATTCACTAAAGCGCAAATCACAACGTAACGTTAGTGCAAATTCGCCAGCGTGACGTCATTTAGTTACTTCACTGATTTACTAAATTCGCTAGCGAAGTGGACCTACTCTAGCGCTACTTCGCACCCTTACGCCAGGCGAAGTTGCGATATGGCGAAGGGTCAGCGTAACTACGCTAATTCACTAACTTGCGCATTTTACTGAACGTTACCTCTTGCGCCAGACTTGCCTTCGCCACCTCTATGGGCGTCATTTCTGCAGCGAAACAAGGCAAAAAAATTCACCCATCCCTGCTCGTGAGGCAACTTTGGAAAAAAAGCCCTGCCATGCCACAGGCGATTTCTAGCAGGCGGAAAACAGGGGGAAGCCGTTCGGGGAGATTATTCGCCCCCAAAGAAGAGGCGATTAGTTGCCAGCCAACTAAATCTCCCCGAATCTCCAGGTGTGACCTTACCCAAAAGAGATACTGACACCATAAATTAAACTCTTTTTTACATCTATCATAATATTACCTTTGAAAGCTATTTAGAATGTTGCCATAAAGTATTTGCAAGATGCTTTTACATTAAATGTAAATGTAACCCCACGTTACTGTATGAGGGGGGCTGCCATATTTGTGCAGCAGGCGTATGTTAGCATTCAGACAGTCAGGTTGGAAAAACAGTGAAGTTTAGAAACTTCAACATCAACTTCAACAATTACTTACAAAAAACAAAGCTCTCAGCAAAAAACAACATGACTTATAGCTAACTTTTAATGTACATTAATATTTTAAAAAGTAGTTTTTTAGTGTCAGTATCACTTTAATCTGAAAAATCGTGATGGTGCATACTTAGAGTGAAAGTAATACATTGTAGTTTGAGGCCAGGAAGTGGCAGTTCACAGTAAATACATATCCAATAGCAGGTGTATTAATGCTCATAGATGTGCCATTAATCAGCAGGCCAACCTTCAAAGACACTTATCAAGCTGGCAAGTAAATAACTTCTAACATGGATTTCTTTTCTTCTGCTTCCAACTCATGAATACATTTTTGTTCCCACAAGGGAACCTGTCTGTCTGTTTCACCAGGTCTTCTAGACACCTAATACATTTACCATGAAGTAATATAATTCTTTCCTGTGTTATCAGTCAGCTTTCTATTTGAAAAGAAAATGTAAATTTTCCATATATATGTGTATACAGTGTATATATAATTGTTTGGATAAATGAAAGCTGCTAAGATTAAATGAAACATCTGAGATCTGCAATAATTATTTCTTGATTTTTGTAAGATTTTTAAAGGAATAGTGAGTCATTTTTTGGACGAATCTGATCCTCTGTTTTCTGTTAAATGCCATAATTTATGGTTTAACTTAAAGGACAAGGAAAGGGTATTAAAGAGTTAAAGGAACAGTCACATAAAAAATTGAAGAAAAAAAAAAGTGTTTTTAAGTATTGAATAAATAATGTAGTGTTGCCCTGCACTGGTAAAACTGGGGTATTTGCTTCAGAAAGATTGATATAGTTTATATAAACAAGCTGCTGTAGTCATGGCAGCAGCCGTTCAAGCACAAAACAAATAGTAGATACCAGATAATCTATGTAGAATTGCATGGTATTTTATAGGGCTTATCTGTTATCAGTTGTGTATCCTGTGCCTTTTTTCAGCTTTGAATGTCTGCCCCCATTGCTACACAACAGTATTGGCACATGCACATTTAGTTCACAGACACACAGACAACTAAAATGATGTGTGTATGTAACTGACCTTACTTTTCGTTAGTACTCTGATACATGGGCAAAAGCATTAAGGTGCACACAAGTGCATAATTAGTGCAAATCACTAGTGATGGGCAAATCTGTCCCGTTTCACTTCACAGGTGCAAAATGTGGAAATTCACCACAAATCCATGCCTGGCGAATATGGACTACCCATATGGACTATTATGCATACCTCCCAACATTTTGGAAGTAAAAAGAGGTAAAAAAAAATGTTTTCGCACGTAGAACAGCGACAATTTGACCATGCCCCTTTGTGTAGCCACACCCCCTAATTACCATGTTCATTTTACAAAATTTGGCAGGTTATGAAAGTTTGAAAATAATTCTCCTTATCTAAACTGTTTTGTGTGTCTCAAAATTGTTACAAAATATCATATTTGCACCTGTTAGCTGTTCTGTGGTCTCTGCTAAAAGCCAATTAAGTGAGAAACTTTATTTTTCTGGCTGTTCAGTGCAGAGAAAATAGGGACTTTCCAGTACAAATGAGAGACTGCAAGTTGAGCTGTCAAAAGAGGGACTGTCCCTCTGAAAAAAGGGACAGTTGGGAGGTATGATTATGAATTATGTACTGCATGTCCTTGGTGTTCATTTTGTTAATTAATCTGGTTACCTGCTACTAAACACTAATGCCACATGGGGGCTGATCTTGGCCTGTGTAAAAAAATCTGGCCGAGAATCATCCCAGCCACCAGCTGCTTTCTTCTCCTGAATACAGAACAATTTCATCTGGTGGGTGCAGACACACATTGAGAATTTCGGCCAAGAAATGCATTTTTTTTCTGAAACACACAGAGAAGTGGCAAAATATTAAGGAAGCAGACTCTACTTCCTCTATATAGTATTAAAAAAAGATTTTTTTGTGGGGGGCCCGGCATCGTCTTGAGCAGCCACTGTCACCTCATTCGCCTGCACCTGGGTGGATGCAATTTTTCTGGGTGAAGAAAGCAACTGCCAGCATAGGTGCTGATTCTCGGTCGAGCTTTTTTTATGCAGGCCAAGATCGGTCCCCGTGTGGCAATATCCTAAAACACTAACACTATCATCCTTTTACATGAACCACACATGAATTTGCTTTGAAGTGACTACTGCATGCAAATATATAATGGATAATGTACCCCCTATTGCAATATAAGGCAATTATAAGTCACCAATGAGTCTCATGACCATATGAAGGCACAACACAAAAGGCCTTTTAGAGGGCAGTCTTTACCATGCCTATTCCCTGTCTTATTGGTTACTTTGGTTTAGGCCATTCCACAAACCATTCTGTGTTTTATAGTCTTATAATACAATAAAAAATCCTGCAGAAGAGTCTTGGTAAGAGAATGCGTAAGCAAGAAAAGATTGAAGAGGCCAATGAAAGTCCTATGAAAGTTATTTCTTAATATGTTAAGTGACATGCATACAGAAGCAGTGATTCCAAATGGCTAGTGCATTTCTAATGAGAGCAGCACTCTTTTATTTAAAAGCAGGCTAGCGCCTACAAAAGTAGATAATTCAAGCTAGTTGGCAAAATTATTCTGCTTTTGAAAACGCCTCAGTATAACAAGGTAATGCACCTTCAAAATGTCCCTATTCTGACTAAACAGCAGACTATTGCTGGACATGCAAAGACACAGCTATCAATCTGTACTACATCAGTTGCTCTGCAGGAGCATTGGAAGTGTTAAGGCTATGACATTTATGTGAGAAAATGCACCTAAATTTATCTTCCAGTGACTCCGAAATGTAAATAGTGTTCTTCTGGTACCATTTTGATCATATCTAACCCGCTGTTGAAGCAAACCTCCCACATAGCTGTAAAGAGAAAATCCCCCCTAGTATATTCTTACACAGACAATAAAATAGAATAAGAGCCACTAGTGTAAAATAAACACAACTTGCATAAAATGTGTAAATGTCAAGAAAAAAAAACTTATGTCATGTCATGTATTCTTTTTTTTGCAATATGAACTAATATCTCTTTCTTGAACAGTTGTAATGATGTCTCGCTAATTTAGCAAAGGAATACCTTTGGTTTATTTGATCATTGTGGTTCTGCCTGAGAGGACCACAGCAGTCAAAATATTTATACACCATAACTTGCAAAGATAAAAGGAGATTTTGCATAATTACAATGCAAAAAAAACAGAACAGAATTAGCAAAACAAAGGTAAAATGGATCATGCTCTTTAAAGACTCTTAAAAAAATAGTTATCTGGTATTACTGAGTTTAGAAAGAAAAGAGTGAAAAAATACACGGGGAAAAGAAAAGTGTAATAGAACAGAGGAATACTCTAAGAAACCCTTGGAAATTCTTTAAATCTTTCAGGTTGAGAATGACATTATTAATAGAATAGCAAAAGCACTGCTTTTTGAAGGAGATGCTTTTCCAAATACACGAGCATGCTTTTTATGATGAAGTGGGACAGTTGCAGTTGATGGGGTCTACTTTTGTTTTTGCAGAAGCTTGGATAAAGAGTCTCTAGGTCTTTTTGAAGTTATTTGTACATGGATAGACAAACAAAGAAAATCGATAGCACACAGGTAATGCTGGCATAGTGAAACCCTTGCTTCAAGTTTATTGCAGCATGCTGCAATAAACTTAAAGCAAGGGTTTCACCCTGCCAGCATTACTTGTGTGCCAGAGATTTTCTTTGCAGTACAATTTAAGTGAGGTGGCCAATATCTCCATCCCTGGGCACCAGGGAGCCGTTTCTTCTGGAAGGCCAGGGTGTGCGTTTGCATCCAGATCAGAAATCATTTAGCATCATAATAGTTGTCAATGATTTATTTAGATTAGGGTTTTAAGTAGCGCACCACAGGGTCCACTTTTTATTCATTATGAAATCTAACTTGCAAACAAAGATAAATGTAAAGTTAAGTAGAACTAAGAAGGCCAATCTTTGATGGAGAAGGACATAGGAGTGCTTGGGGGGGGGGTAATACATTTAACTGTAGTAAGTAATGCTAGTCAAGCAACAGCAAGGGCCACTGGGATACCGTCTGTGTTAAATGAGTTATAAATTATAGTGATGCAAGTGTAATTCTTCCCCTTTACAAAGCACCATTAAAGTCCAGACTAGGATATGCAGTGCAAACTGGGTCCCTAGGACTCAAATAGGGGATAAATGAAAAAAAAAAAAAGACTTCAGATACGGGTAAGTAAATTGACAAAGGCCATTGAAGATTTCAGGTATAAAGAAAGACTGTATAATGTATTGTTTATACATGTGGAGGAATTTAGGAGCACATATGATCACTATGTATAAACATATAATACACAAAAGCCATGAATATCCTGTAAATTATATCCTTATAAACGGTGAGTAGTGATGTCATCAGTTATAAACGGTGAGTAGTGATGTCACATGACTCAAATTTGTGTATTATAATAAATAAAGTACCCCCATTTGTAAAATATGAGGATATTATAAGTTACCTCGGAGTTCCATGACCTGTATAAAAACACTCGGCCTTCGGCCTCGTGTTTTTGTTTGGTCATGAAACTCCTCGGTAACTTATAATATCCTTATATTTTACAAGAGGGGGTACTTTATTCACTATATAAAGGAAGAATACATTAAACTGTCTGGTACCTTATTCACCAGTAATTCTTTCCAGAATATGCAAGTGATGTATCTCCTAAAATAGAACAAAGCAGATTTTATTCATCCTATTGTTGATAAAAAATGTAGGCCCAGAGGTGGTCTTATTGCTGACTCTTATTGCCGAGATGTTTTTCCATCTACATTTGGATTAACTATAGAAGTGAGATAGGATTTATTTGAGCAAAAGGTAAACTTGACTGACGTGTGCATTTTTAAGCCTTAACTATAATGCAACCATATAGCCAAAACTTACTACAATGTCAACAGACCAGATCTCTATATGGAATTTTGCATTGCAGGTCACTTTACAAGGATTATCCAACAGAATGCTTTGATACACTACTGTAAGAAAATCGAAAATCGAATAATAAAGCTCATAAATAGTGATCGGCAAATTTATTCGCTAGGCACGAATTCGCGTTGAATTCCCGAGATGAATTCCCGGCATGAAAATTTGCCGGCGTCCAAAAAACGAACACTGGTGTTGCCATTTTGTGAATTTTTCGCCGTTTCATGAATTTCATGCAAATTCGCCACAAATTCGCGCCCATCACTAGTCTGCAGGTGTTAACTCACCACAGAATTGTATTGCTTTTTGTACTACCCACTAAAACACCATAATTGAGATGAGGATGCCTCAACTTCATGATGATTTTGAAGATCAGGTTTGCACGTTGTTCTTCTACCAAAGCAGATATCAACACATTACACTGAGTTGGTGAAATATGACTACACTCCTGCAAATCATAAACCATCACAATGACTTGTTTATGTTAGTCACTGACAATATACTATCTCTACTTTGTTTAATCAAATAAAATGTGCTTTAAAATTGTGAGCAGAATCTGTCAGTAACAACAAGCTGTTTTGTTTAAAATGCCTTTCTAGATTATTTGTACAATAGAAAATAAACAACAAATACAAATCACCCTATACTTAAACCATAGGTTCTGCAATTTAGCTTGCAAATGTATAATTTATTGTTATAATCAGAACATTACACAAACAGCTCAAAAAGCTATCTTTATATCTATTCAGTGGCTTTTTTTCACTAAATTGTCTTGCAGCAGTGACTATCGCTCATCGTGTGCATTAAAAGGAATACGGTATTAAGGTAATAAAAATTGAATTGAACCTCGTTATGAGGTTATAGGGTGAACCACACTGAGTAAACCAGAAAATAAGAACCAGAGATGTTGAAGTATCTCCATTAAGATTAGGCTGACGCAGTGCATCTAACAGCTGAAGCAACAGCTTCTTTTTCTGTTACTTTATGCACTTAATAGTCTGTTTTTTGCTTTTACCCCTAAATACATAGTGTTTTTAAACCCTTTCCATGTTTAAAAGGTCCAGATTTGTATTTGCTAAAGGTGAACACATATTCCAGGTATATATTTCTTTCCCCTGGATTATGTACTGCGTACTCCAGGATACAGAAAACGGGCCTTCAAGAAATAAAATAAATATTTGAAACAAACATAGAGGTTTGATTTCTGCCAACAATCTGAATGATGTAGGGACGATATTGTTGCTCTTGGCTGTGCTAGATACTGATTTAAACTAGTTTCTTTTTCCTCCCTTTACAGTAATCATTAAAAATACTAATAAACTCTAAAATGTTATTCTGGAATGTAGAGGTTCATATCTTGTGACATGGGATTTTGAAAATGACCCTTATTTGGAAAGTTAGGCTTATAAAATGGCAGACAGAACAACAAACTATATAAACAAAATACTTAAATATTCAACTTTATAGGAAAACATTAGTTAACGGCACTAGTGCCACCAAGGTTAGTGTTACTGACAATGACCTCTAGTGTTGAAGTAGTCAAAATATACTGTGTCCATTTTTACTTTGAGAGGTAAGCAGCCAACTCTTACTTTATGTCTCCCTGTTGGCATTCTAACTAGGTTTTTTTTTAATAATCCACACAAAATCCAATCTACACTATGGTACATGTGTGTTTTGACCATGTTGTTCTCAGGGAAACTTTGGGAGCCAAAATGCTCTTTGAAACCTACAATATAAAAGAATGGAAACAACTCAGGGGGTGCAGGTGGGCACTGTTTGAGAATATATATCTGGAATGTGTCATACGCACAGTACTACCTCTGTTTTTCTATGGTGACATATTTTTAGCCAGCACAGTTATACTGTCTTATTCAAACTAGCTTGTACCCATCTACAATATTATAATTGCCCTTAATTACTAAATGTTAAGGACATGCTTCTTTTGGACACAGGTAGCTGCAGTCATCACATTCGAAAACTACCAAAACAAGGAGCATGGAGAACAGCCAATAAAATTTCAGCTGGGCCAGGACTTGCTGAATGTAGTCCTCTGTTCTTATTTAAGCAGATTAGACTGCTGAAAACTGATACTATATCAACTATTGATTATGCTTCACTCTGCATATAAATGGGGCCAAATAAATAAATTTTACATTAAAAAAAAGCATTACCTGGTGTCCAAGAGCCAAAAAGGTCACATACAGGAAAACATAATCTGAACAAAGTACTAAATTAAAATCAGCTACTGCAGCTTCACATGACAAATACTGAACATTTCAGGAAATACACAATATTTCATAATAAATAAGGTATATGTTTTGATAGAATTCTGCCCTGCTAACATAATAATAATAAATTATGTTCCTTTCTGAATAACATAATGTAAACATAACTGTTTCCCCATAACACATAGTTCCAAAATCATTGCTCAGTAGCTCCTACAATATATTCTATCATTCTTCATGACCATTTTCTCTGAAAGTATTTTGCACCCAATATATATATATATATAGTGAATAAAGTACCCCTTCTTGTAAAATATAAGGATATTATAAGTTACCGAGGCATTTCATGACCAAATAAAAACACAAGGCCAAAGGCCGAGTGTTTTATACAGGTCATGGAACTCTGAGGTAACTTCTAATATCCTCATATTTTGGAACTGGGGGTGCTTTATTTATTATAATACACAAATTTCAGTGAGTCAGACAGAAATGACATCAGAACTCACCGTTTATAACTGATGACATCAGAACTCACCATTTATAAGGATATAATTTACAAGATATTCATAGCTTTTGTGTATTATATATATTTAGGAGGCACCGAATCCAGGATTTGGTTTGGGATTCGACAAGGATTCTGGCTTTTTCAGTAGGATTCAGATTCGGGCGATTTCCTTCTGCCCAGCCGAACCAAATCCGAATTTGCATATGCAAAAGTAATGGGGAGGGTAATCGCGTGACTTTTTGTCACAAAACAAGGAAGTAAAAAAATTTTTCCTCTTCCCACCTATAATTTACATATGCAAATTAGGATTTGGTTCGGTATTTGGCCGAATCTTTTAAGAAGGATTCTGGTGTTCAGCAAAATCCAAAATAGTGGATTTAGTGCATCCAGCGTCGGACTGGGGGGCCTGTGGCCCACTGGGACTCCAGTTCAGGGCCCCCCTACAGACCCCCGTCCCCCTACTGCGACGCGCTGTGCAGTGTCCTTCAGTGTGCATGCGCACATGGCGCACCCCTCTGTGTGCATGCACACTTGGCGCACATGCGCACATTGTGCTGCGCATCGCCGGAAATCTTTTTTTTTTTTTAAACAAGTATCGGGGGAGGGGGTCTGGCCCGGCGGGGGCCCATGAGGTTTGGGGCCCATTGGGTTTTTTCCCGGTGTCCCGCCAGGCCAGTCCGAAACTGAGTGCATCCTTAATTTCAGTTTTAGGGTGAAGAATATTATTCTCTAGTTTAACACAACCATTACGCGGCAGTAAAGTTATTCTTTAATTAGCTCAATACTATTGATTAAGATAAATCTTAATCAGTAATGTGTCTGCCATTTGGCTGAATACCACATATAAAGCAGTGGCCAAAAATATTGGCACCTTAGAACTTTCCTTCAAATAACATAAAAGATTCTTAAGTAAATTGATGGTTTCCACATTACCTTGCTTCTAGAACCATGTGTTATTCCATTTAGACTGTAACACATCCTTTCAAATCTAAAAAATGACAAACAAAATTGTTGGCACCCTTGGCACCCTTAATATTTGGTAACATACCGTTTGGAATCAACCAAAATCAAGTGCTTGCTATGTCCATGAATGAGTTTTCTACTGAAATGTTGGACTATTATTCTTTTTTAAAGGGACTTTATGAATAATAAATACATTTTAGTATTGCAAAGTCACTTGGGTTGGAGTTTTTACTGAATTTTGATCTCAGGTCCTGGAACCTAGTGTGTTCAAGAAGAAACAGGCAAGTCAGACACTTCATTCCTGTGGAAAGTAGAACCCAAAAGGGCAGGAACTGCTTTTATGATTTCTGTTTCTTACACTGAAATAGGCATCCCTGAGTTTCAATAAACTGCCTTAAAAAATTAAGAAACTGTCTGCTGCTATGGTAAGCTTGGGGCGATATATAGAAGTGCTGGGGTTAAGTTGTGTAATATATATGTGATGCGCGCCAATTTTTTGACCCCGCCCATGTTTGTGACCACACCCCTAATTACCATGTTCATTTTACAAAATTTGGCAGGTTATGAAAGTTTGAACATATTTCTGTTTTTTTTTCCAGTTATTACAGTTTTGCTAATGAAGGTGAATTACTCTTTAAGCTGTGAGTCTAACTTCTCCCAAGGGACTTATTATCTTATATTGTTACAATTACTTATTTGCTTATCTCAAAATTGTTACAAAAGTATCTTATCTGCAGCTGTGGCTGTTCTGGGCTCTCTGCCAAAAGCCAATTAAGTTAGAAATATTGTTTCTTTTTCTGGCTGTTCAGTGCAGAGAAAATCGGGACTTTCCAGTACAAACGAGGGACTGTGGGTTGAGCTGTCAAAAGAGGGACTGCCCCTCTGACAGTTGGGAGGTATGCACTAATTACTCAGTTCACGCATCTGTAGCAATGTCAAAAGATCATGGTTATTTTAAAGGACCATGGCAGCTATCCATGTTTGCATACTTGGAAATTATGCAAAAAATGCTTTAAAAATATCCAGTGCTAAGGAATGCCAAATTATTTGATAATATCAGAGCATTCACAAATTCCTTTGTGCATTGCAACTGTAGTGTATGTGTGTGAACAAAGAGGAGAGTCATATGGAGCAAGAGAGCAAGGAGCATTAGACAGCTGGAAGAATTTACACCAACACTGGAGAAAAGAAAATGTTTTAAAGATTAATAGACTGGAAAAAGGATTGACCCAAGAACACTTAACACTGTCTTCATCCATCTCTTAGCACTAAACATGAAATAGACTCTTCACGTGTCCTTTGTATCAAGGCCCTCAGTTTACAATAAGTCATGGCAAAGACGGTACATTACTAGCACCACTTTTTATCATTAACTATTCTATAAAGCCTTTTGCATGATGGCAAAGAAAGGGCTGGATCAGCAGAAAACTATTCCTCTTAAGTGCACAACTCCAAAGAAAGAACATGGCAAGTTGGGGAAAAGCCAAGTTGGCAAATCAGCAAGGCAGGAAACTAAGAGCAAAGTATATGGAAAGGAGAAACTTGGGCATTCACAGTGCAACAAAAAAATGCATGCAAGGAAGCCTGGGAGCATTAAACGCCAGCACGCCTTCATACACCTAATTTTCTATGTATTTTGTTTGTTTTAAATGTTATTACAGCTGGGTAAATTAAAATAAAGCTTTTTGGATCAGTCCTTTACAAGCAAAGTTCTACAGTTAAGCTAAAAGAAGTGAATTATGTGAAAGGAATTCATTTTAAGATTATTATAGTGGATGACTGAGCATGAAAACTCATTTATATACATAGAAATATTAGTGTACTAATATGACGTGTCAGGTGGCCTAGTTGCCCATAAGTGCTAAACAACTGTATGGCCACTAATTTGTATGGTTGGTTAAAGGCACACTATTCTCATTTTTTGATTTTAATAAATGTAACCTGCACAGGTATATAACAGACCTAAGATGTATGGGGTAAGGGGGCACACCGACGTACCTCACCTTCCCACTCTGTTTTAAACCTAGGTCAGCTTTAGATTCAATGAGCAGTGCATAAGTGTATCCACTATATGGGGAGCAGAGACTATTCACACAATCCCCATGCAGTTCAGTTTCTTTGCACTTTGAACGTGCGTTGGGTATTGTAAACAGTCCTGGATACACCCACAGTGATATCACACACCACCACTAGACCACATCAACATTTATTTATTTATATATAGCACTCGAAGGTTATACAGTTTATAGAATTTTACAATAATTTATAACTATTGAAAAGGGCGGAAACAATGTAATTTTTTAACAAGGTACAATTCACAAGTTACTGTCGGAAAATGTTGCAGGACAAAACACAAATCTAGCTTTGTTTTTAAATTTTGTATAATCTTGCAAAATTACCTTCAAGTATGATTTTCACAATTGGGTAAAATCATGTGTACATGCAACAGACTCTATGAAAGATGCCAACTTCCTTCTTCTGTTTAATAGCAACGTTTTTGCTTAAAACACTCCTTTTGTGTACATTTCAGTTCCGCAGAGGAGTGACTTGTATCACACAGTTTGCAATATTGCTAAAGAAAAGGACAGCACACAGCTCTCACATTTAGGGGCACATTTACCTAGGGTCGAATATCGAGGGTTAATTAACCCTCGATATTCGACCGTTGAAGTAAAATCGTAGGAATAGCACAAAATCCTTCGACTTCAATATTCAAAGTCGAAGGATTTTGCGCTATTCATACGATCGAACAATTGAAGAAATAATCGTTCGACCGAACGATTAAATCCTTCGAATCGAACGTTTCGAAGGATTTTAATCCATCGATCGAAGGATATTCCTTCGATCAGGAAATTGTTAGGAAGTCTATGGGGACCTTCCCCATAGGCTAACATTGGCCTCGGTAGGCTTTAGATGGCAAACTAGGGGGTCGAAGACATTTTTAAAGAGGCAGTACTTCGACTATCGAATGGTCAAATAGTCTAACGATTTTTAGTTCGAATCGTTCTTTTCGAAGTCGAAGGTCTTAGTCAAAGGTCGAAGTAGCCCATTCGATGGTCGAAATTCGAACAATTTTTCCTCTATTCCTTCATTCGAACTAAGTAAACGACCCCTATGTCTGTTGCTCCTGTTTCTGTTAATGGCTTAGCTAAAAACAAAGCTCCATCTACATGGATTTATGCTGTTTAGTAACCATCAAGTACAAAGTACTGTCTTATATTACAAAAAAAAAAATAAAAGTAGTAATAAATTAGTCATTTTGTTGATATCCTTATGGAATATGGCAGTGCCATTTTGCTGAGCTTTTTTTGGATAAGGTGCCAGGTTCCTACCTGTATATGGTTCTGTGTGTTATAAAATGTTCCTTCCTATAAGATAGCTTTGCTTTTTATGTAAGTGCTCTTAGCTCGGTGTAGAAAGAGGGCAGGGGAGGGATTTTCAGCACTTATTTAAGAAAAGCCAAACTAAATTGTAGATTGTGGAATGGCACATTGCTCCTATCCTCACCTTTTTTCAACCCTGATGCCTTTTTTAACATTTTGTTTAGACAAGAATGTTCCTTTTAAATACAAACAGTGTTGGTCCCTGTACCTGTAAGTGTTCTTTTAACATTATTAGCACATAAACTTGACATATACCAGGAGCAAGCTGTATGTAGCGTAGACATAAAGTTGTAAGCAAGCTGTACTGTGCCAGAATATTCATTTCCTTTCTAACGTTTAAGTGTTCTTGGCTAAGATTCCAATTGACGGACATTAAAGATTGTTTTCGTTGAAAAGCTGAGTATATTGTAGTCAGCGTTGTGAATAAAATATTACACATGACTCACTGCTTTGTGATAATAAAAAAAAAAAAAACAAGGACGGCTCTACCTTTCCAAAGAATGTATGTTTAATCTCAAATTGCAGACTTCAACAGCAAACGCTATATTTAACGATCATCCAGAGAAAGGTTACACTGATCGATGTGAGCCACCTTGTATTATGCAGATACTGTACTTATGTCCAAACAAATTTGTGTCCTTTACGATTCAAGGATCCACATCCTTGTAGTAACACTTGCACATCAACCTATACTGTTGTTATTGACCAATTTCAAGACAGAAGAATCAGACAGCTCCAAGGCAGTATTAACAAACTGCAAGTGTTTTTTATTAGCAGTGTGGGTGCAATACATGTTTTGGGTCAAGCCCTTTCTCGTGTCTACAGAGTGCAAGGCATTATGGGACTAAATACCTTCATACAGAACCAAGAACATACCCCAATCACCTCTTAAAGTGACGGTGTCAAGGTGTGTACATTTTCGGGTATATACAATAACTAAAGGTATCTACAACCATAAGAACTTTGACTGATCATGATTGAACAATAACCATTAATAACTGTGGCCACAAGAGAACCATTTGTGCCCTTTAGGCATCAAGAGACAGGATCTGGCCGCCCTAACATCAGGGGGCAGATTTATCAGGGGTCGAAGTGAATTTGAGGTAATTTTCGAAGTAAAAAATTTTGAAATTCAAAGTAATTTTTTGGATACTTCGACCATCGAATAGGATAATACGACTTAGAATTTACTTCGATTCGAAGTAAATATAGTTCGACTATTCGACTATTTGATAATCAAAGTATTGTCTCTTTAAAAAAAACTTCGACTTCAATACTTCGCCAACTTAAACCTGCTGAATTGCTGTTTAGCCTATGGGGGACCTCCTGTGTGTTTTGCTAAGCTTTTTTAAGTCAAAGGATTTTTTGGTAAAATCTTACGATTGTATGATAAAATCGTTCGAAATGTTCGATTGGAAGTATGATCGTACTATTATTGGAATATGATCGTATGATGTATAAAATCCTCTGACTTCGAATTCGAATGTCGGAGGATTCTATTGGATGGTCGAATTTTGTTGAAAAGTTTTTTCTACTTCGAAATTTGACCCTTGATAAATCTGCCCCCAGGTGTCTGTAACACATTGGTGTGGTATGTAAACTAAGAGACTGACAAATTCCCATAGCGTTATCAAGTGCCTGAGGTCCTGTTATGTGGGTATCTAGAAAACATGTACTGTTTGTGCAGGAGGAACTGTTTTGAGAACCCATGCACTGGGAATATGTTGCTCCGTCACACCATGCCATGTTTTTCCTATAAATGTCTGACACCAATAGGAGAATATAAACATTTAACCTGTAGTGTTCCAGATGATTTTCACATGTCATTTGCTCTAAATGCCAGACAACCTTTCAACATTTACTACTCTATCACTGTAGTGGATTTACGGAGTGTAACTTTTAGTTCACTAAGGTGTTCTGAATTGAAATATATTACAGATTTTCTCCCTTTCCCTCACAAAAATGCATACAAGAAATAAAAGAAATGTATTTTGTTTTTTTATCAGTTACTCTAACTGAGCCCACTGAGTTTGGTACTTCTTTGTTGCTTTATATATATATATATATATATATATATATATTTATATACACACTGTATTTATACCCCACCATTATTTTTAAAAAGAACCTTTACTGAAGTATCTTACTTTGTTTCTTGAGACTCTTACTTCATTGTACAGCTTGGGTGGAATATATTGGTCCTTTATAAATAAACTAGGATAGAAATACAGACTAATTCCACGTCTTTGTTCTAATTTAAAGTGAAATACACTTTTCCATTACAAGTCTTTTCTGGAAACGATACCTTAGTTATTACAAATTGTCTTAAATGTCTACAACTTGGGGGGGAAAAAAAACAAGAAAATGCAGAGTTTATTCTCACTGGAGCAACTTCTCACAGCTTAGTAACTATCCTTTATTGAGTGTTAAACCTTTGCTTCCTTTGTAAACCTATTCCTCTGGGGAATTTTAAAGCATACTATATTAATTGTCAGAATGAGAGGTGGAAAATTTACAGGCATAAAACAGTGCTCCATGGAATTCCTACCTCAAGTGGTTCCACTCTGTAGTCGACCCTAGAATGTTGATATATTCTCGTTTAGGCTATTTTGTTCAACTGTGCATGCGTTTGCCCCAGGAAATTTGAAGAAAGAAGAAGCTGGAAGAGGATCGCTCCATGGTGCTCACTGGTATAACCCCAGGGTTTCAGGTAAGTCAATACAATCACTTGGGGGTGCCTAACATTTGGCACTCCCAAGTGCACCAACAAAGCTGTATTTACATAGCGGGCACCCCTAGGCCTGCTGCTGTTTATTGCCCCATCCCCTCCTTTTTATTCGCTCAATTTTGCACCATCGGGACCGGAGTAATGGGGATTGGTGCACAGGAAATTAAAAAAACTATTGTATCTCCTGCGCATTCCCACTGTTTCTGAACCAATGTGGGTGTGGCTGGGCAGCATGCCGCCCCCTAAAATCCTGCTGCCCTAGGCCCGAGCCTTGGAGAACTTTCCACAAATCTGGGCCTGTGCACCAACCTTCCCTTCTCCTTTAAGACATTCTTGGAGGAATGTAATAAAAGTCGCAAAAACAATTTGCACAAATAAGATTACAAATTTGCATTTATTTAACGTAATAGTCTTCCTTAAACTGTCATTGCAATGTGAATTTTAATTGTGCACTTTTAAGAACTGCTTGAAGGTGTCGTAATCTTTTGGAGTAAATAAAACTTTTTCGGTAAGAACTTTTATTAAATTCACTGTGCACTGGTGTAAACTATAAAATTTGCAAACTTTCTTCCACGAAAGCGGTCGCTAAATAGTTTCCGGGTTCCCAAAAGCTATTGTATATTAAATTAGCACAAAGGAAAATAAAATAAAATTTGCAAAGAAAACAAATTTGCACATAAATGAGAGTAAAAATGTGCACGTTACAATATAATATTTATCATTAGACTTTTTATTACATTGCAAATCTGCTTGAAAGTGGTGTAAACCTTAGGAGCAAAAGTAACAACTTTTTCATTAGGAAGTTCTATTACATACACGCAAACTATAAAATTTGTAACCATTATCCTACTGTCACATCAGGTGCAAAGGCAAAATTGTTTGCAATAAGAATATTTATTCGCATTGCAAATGATTTTTCAGTTTGCAACCTATATTATATTCCCCCATATAATACTTTGACATTTAGGGGGATATTTACTAAACTCTGAATGCAAAAGTCCCCCAAAATTTGTGATTTTTTAGTATAAAATCTGACTTTTAAAAAATCACAAATTTTTCAGAATTTATTATACCCCAGGGATGGAAAAGTCAGAATCAGAAAATCCGGCATCTTAGACCTGTTGAGGTTGCATATAAGTCAATGAGAGAAGTACCAATGATTTTTTGATGTGCACTGGGTTTCATGCAATATCCCAAAGTTTTCGCGCAAAAAGCAAAAGAAATCAGGGTTTTCGGGAGAAAAATCCAAAAAAATTATGAAAATCTGATTTTTTTTTCGCGCAAAGCAAATTTTTGGGAAAATCTAATAATAAATATGCTGAAAACCTGTGCGAATTAGATTGGAGTTTGTGGCTGGAAATGTTGAGATAAATTTGAACTTTAATAAATAACCCCCATAAACATTTATCATAAAAGCATTAGCAGGCCAGTAGATAGCAAAACACTGCTGCAACCAAAAACCGTCTTAGTCCAGAGCTTTATGAAGCCATATTTAGTGCTGCAGACCTGAAATGAACCTATAAGAACATGCATGTAACACCTAACCTCTCATAAAACACCCTCAAACAATGTATCCGTGACAACGAGGCAAAGATGGATAATAAACAGTGGGTAATCTGGGATTGGCCCGTGTGGAGATCAAATGAAGGTTAGTGACAGTGACACATATTATGTGAAAGGCAGAGTAAAATCACAGCTGATTTATTAATAAACCTAGCAACTAAAATAATATACATCAACATACAACAGATTTTAGATTTACATTTCCTCTCCCCTGTCAGAGAACAAAAACCAGATGTTTAAATCAAGGCATAAAATCGGCTTGGATCGCATTAAATGAAAGTCTATACCTACTTTGCACAACAAGGCTCGTTCTCCATTGGATAGGAAGTGTCAGTCTAGCTTTTTTTCTTTATAAGCCAGCTCTCACTTCTGTTAGAATGAAAGCTCCTCTAAACGTTCAATCGACACTGCAGGGATCACACATGGCCTGTGCACTCATCAAAACTCTAAAAGGAAGCATTCTGTGTGAACGTATCCTGAATGAATTATGTAATTAATATTAATGGATTTGCCTGTACGGCTACCTTCTCACTAACGGGGAAAAGAAAAATCTCTGTCTGGGCAATGGAGATGAAAGGGAAACTGTTTTGTCAGGACCTGTAATCCAGCAAATGTATAACATGAGCCACACCGTGCACTCCTATTTGCATATGACACCTCCAGCTGGGACAGTGGCCCAGTGAGTAACGGATGTTACCATCTCAAAGAGCTGGAGAATAATCTCCCTACAGTAAACTCTGATTGTCTGATTAGTATTCAGAAGTTTTCAAAAACATTACTGCCTTTGAAGTGGGTAAGGGTTTAATCCCATTTTAAGTGGTTTATTGTTTAGCTGAGCAGGTCATCTCTATGAGCAGGTCCACAACAAACTTGTTTCGATGGGGTTCAAAAAGGTGCCTGAAATTGTCTCGCTACCTAATCCACATTAAGTGGAAACAATTAAAATGAACCTTTTCGTATTAAATTACAAAAAACAGCAAATTATTCAATTGAAAAGGCAAATGTGCCATTTTAATTCCATATTTTCCTACATAAGATATATATAGCTTTGGGTGATATGTAATGATTGTTCAGATCATATGAACTGTTGTTATAGGGCTGATTATTCAATTCTGATGCTAATTTTGCTGGTTACTGAGCTGCCATGTACCTGTAATCATAATTATTTTCTAATAGGCTTTGCACTGTCACATTTATATTCTGTATATTCTGTATAAACAGTATATTGTATGTTGGTCCCTAAGCTCAGTAAGGGACAACGGCACAGAGCATGTGCAGTGAATCAGCAGAATGAAGATTGGGAGCTACTGGGGCATCTTTGGAGGCACAGATCTTCCCTACTAAAGGACTGTGGTTCCCTTGGGCTGGAACAGTGGCCAAAAACATAATGTACAACATTTCTAGCGATCCCCTGAAACGTGCAGAGATCTGAATAAATAATTAAAAATTCAGCACATTTTGCTTGGTGAGTGCCATCTGATTTCTCTTTGTTATTGCTACATGTATGGAACTGAAAGAGGAGCAAAGTTCCCAGATAGAGCACCACAGTATTTAACCCATGGAGGTAGGATTCTATTGAAGTTTATGTACAACATTTCTACCCTACTTCTTTACTTAAGCTCTCCTTTAACCAGTGACATAAACTATGATGATTACATGTTGAACCATAACACAGTAGCCTTCATTTTAGAATCTTCTGGATCACATCATTGCATTACCATTCATTGTGTCTCATTAAACTACCACTGCTCACATACAAAAACACTGTTGACAGTTCATGTTCAGCCTTAAATGGGCGATTGTACCACTTGCTCTCCCTGATATGCAAAATGGCCAAGTGAACTACAATATAAGATTACCCAATGGGTGCTATAACCTTTGTAACCTTGAGTCTCGGGCCAAACCTACATGCGGCAGAATGTTTATTTGGTTTCTTGTCAACAGTTCTCAACATTTAGGGGGCCTATTTATTAAACTTCAAAATGTTCTGGTTTTTAAAGGAGAAAAACTAAATTTTTAAAGATTTTTAAAGATTTATTATACTCAAAAATCTGCTAAAAATCTTAAAATACTCCAGCTAAAACCTGTTGAAATAATGTAGAAATAATGTAGAAGGCAATGGCAGATGGTCCATTTAACAATTGGACCATTTTTTTACCTTCAGGATTCTCAATAGTTTGCACTGTTTTTTTGTTTTGTTTTTTTTTTCTAAATTGATAAATCCGAAAAATTTATTAGAAAAAAATTCTTGGAGCGACAATTCGAATAGATGCTCGATTTTGTCACAACTTTTTGTTGCACCGATTATTCAGAGACGTTTTATTGGTAAAATTAAGGGGAATTCCAGTTTGGGAGTTTAGTGAAAACATTTTTTTAATAAATTGAGAAAAATTTAATTAAAGTAACTAACCCCCTTAAATATTAAATCAGAAAAGAACATTTGCATTAGATATCAAGAAAATGACTTAACCGATTTGAACACTATTGCAACTTTTCCATATTTATATTACATGCTCTAGAATGTATATAAATCCAGTGATATTACCTGCACCAAAAGCAAAAAAGAAACTTTTGTCATTGTTCTCTTTAAGAAGTGAAATCACTCTCCTTGCCATCCTCTCATTCCTCTTGTAGATCAGTTCTTGCCTGAAGTAGATATCAATCTCTTGTGCCGTTACTTGTTCATGTGGGGGAAGAGTGGTGTTAATAAAATGTGGGAGCTGGAAGACAGAAAAGGGATACCTTCATGAAAAAACACAATGTGCTTATCAAGAAAATAAAATCATCAAAACTGCCAAGTTTTGGTAAATCTTAGACACCCCCCCCCCCACATAAGAACATTTATAGGAATGCTATTTCTAAGGTCAGATTCATTATCAGTCAAAAGTCAGGCTTGGGCATATTGATGCAGAAAACACAATATTGTTTATTATGTTGCTTACACTTTCTCTCAGTTTCTTTTTTAATAAACTGACATTTGTTTCCATAGTAGTAAATAATAAAAGAACCATGGCAAAATGGGCATGCTGCCCAACCACACCCCCATTGGTTCAGAAGGACTGGGGATTTGCAGGAGATACAATTGTTTTTAAAAAATTCCTGTGTACCAATCCCCAGTACTCTGGACCCAATACTGAAGATTTGCTCCGGCAATGCATGCTCTGTGCTGCTATCTGTTACTGAGCTTAGGGACTAATTCAAAAAATATACAATATATTTTATACATATAAAATTCACAGTACAGAGGTACAAGGCTGAAAAGTAATTAATTCAAATTCTCATTACATGGCAGCTCTAAAACCTGTAAAATTAGCATCAACATTTAAAAATCAGCTCTGTAGCATCAGCTTCTTTGACAGATAAACCTCATATTCTGCTTGATGATTTGCATCGATCCCTAAGCTTAGCTTCTTAAAGTCTGCCCAGAGCCCACTGAGCATGAACATGTCACTGACACTCCTAATAAATCCAAGATGGGGCCTACTGTGACACATCTATTACAGGGATGTTGGAATTTTAGGCTGGTGCAGTAAGTTCAGTATATAATATATTGCATTTCTAGCTGCATTCATTATTTGGGTTTAGTTTTCCTTTAGTAGGATATGTTTTCTGCAGCTAGAAAAACTTCTAGTTGCAGAAAACATATCCTACTGAGCTACATCTAACAGAAAGCCTTAATAACAGAGACAAAAACAAAAGCTACTTCATATTTATTTTCTTGGAGATGAGATGTTGGACAGGCAGGTGTCAGCATACTTTGGCCATATAGTGTAGTTTGTGATAAAAATGTTTTGAGGTACATTATTGATTTACATACTTTCGTATAAAGCTCCCCATAGACGCGACGATTCTTCTTGCCGAACGACCGATTTTAGGGAAGTCCGACCAATCCTTCGAAATTATCATACGGTTAGTGGGATGTGAACGATCGTACATCTTACGATTTTTCGGCCGACATCTGTCAGGAAATTGATTGGCCAGGTCAAAAAATCTTTGTCGGTCCCAGTGCAATCTATCTATGTTTGCAGGGCCAAGCAGGCAGCTCCCCTTTGTTTTCCTGGCAAATTTGTCTTTTTAGTTGATGGTCAATTCGGTCAGATGGTCAGATCGTACGATCGTTCCGAGAAAATCGTGGTCTCACGATGAGGATCGGATCTTTTAAAAATCTCAACATCTATGGCCAGCTTTAGTTAGAGCTACTTATTATTGTTATTAATTACAATTATGGCACAACATATTTGTATTAATAACCATATCATTACCCTTCCATAGAATGAATTTAGTAAACCAGTGTAAATATATTACTTAGTAGCTGTAGAATTCCAGAGCAATCAATCAGAAATGAACTTGATCACTAGGCTGCAGAATGACTAATGTCCTAACTTACCTCTGTTTTGTGAATCCTCCACCCTGTCTGTACTAAAGACATGAGAGCTATTTAACCAGAACAGCATTTAATATTTTTACAGTACTTTGTAGGCAACATTGAATGTCTACACTCATCCATTAAAAAAGATGTATTATTTTGTCATGCACTCCATTTAATCTGGCTTACACTCCAGTTCAACATAGTATAATTATGATGCCTGCACCTTAAGGCCTGTCACATTAATCATCTTTACTTCTCCCTGACTCTTGGTCTCATTCTTTAAATCTGATATTCACCATGATTTACTTAAGTACAGCAGCTGCTGTTACTGATTTATCTGTCCATTTGCCTTGTTATTGACCAGACACAGATCAGAAACTTCCAACTTGATCCAACTTGTTTCAGGTTTGCATGGGTGCAAAGCCAATTTTCAAAATCGTATTCTATAAGTGCAAAGGGAGGTTTGCATTTTGGGAAAAATAAACAGAGAAACAAAAAACAGATACTGGTTGGCATCCTTTTGACAGTTTTATAGAAACTGAATATTTCCTTTTTTTTGTCTGGCTAACAGCAGCCTTTATTTTAATGTATATATACAAATCTCATAACCTTTGCCAGAGCAATCTCAGCAAGTTTACCACCATTTCATTTCTTAAAGTTCTGCATCAAATTACTCAAATATCACCAAGAAGAAGGTAGAGTGTAGTCACCACCTTCTTCTCCTTCATAAACCCAAAATGGAGCTCTTTAACTAAGGACATTCAGGTCAAAAAAGAATTCTAGCTCAGTGGCTGTGGACTATAGATAATAGAGAGAAAATTTGATTTGTTAAAATAAAATGTATATTCACATATTTTCGCAATATTCACAAGTCGAAGTAAACTATGCTGCAAGGTGAAACTATAAGCCATTGTAAAGCTTAAACCCTTCCAAGTCAACATAGTTTTAAGATGATTTCACCAATTATTTTGAATGGCTTTACTCAGGAATTCATCGTTTTTTGGCTTACACTCAGAAAGGTTTATAAAAACATAAAATCGCCTTTCAAAGATATGATGGGTCCTATTAATTAATCAAATTCAAGCATGATAAATGCATAGCAATTTTAGTATTTTAAAACTAGAAATTTAACCCTTTGTGTGGCTATTTTTTACCAGTAGAATTGGGAGTTCCCTGGCAGCTCCCAACCACAATCGCACAAGCTGCATTACAAACAGTGTGGAACTTGGAAGATGCTATCAAATTCCTTTTGTATGTTTCTTGGTATATTTCTGTACAGTCCATTCAACAATCAAGGAGAATTGTTCTTGCAAAGGAGTGTTCAATTTATAGGCTCCTGTCATCTGACCATGCATCCAATGACATCATACTATGACACTTGGGCTGCTAGGTCACACCCCCAGCTGGCTTCTTGTAATCATGTTATAACACAAAAGGAGCAATATGGAAATCAGCAATGCATCTGACTGAGACAATGGCATGACCCAGGCATTCACCACTGCATACATTCCCTCCATCTAACAATAACCACTGCGTGACACTTCTTTATTGGAATGTTCCTGGCCACAGCTTTATTAACCTTCCCACAGAATCCTCCAAACATTAACATCATGTGTATGTTATATATGCAAATGTCCAACAAACCGCAGCACACTGACACGTTGTTTCTTGTGAAAAAATCTTTTGTGATTTATTGGCTCAGTAGACAAAAAAATGCAACGTTTCGAGTCTCACAGGACCCTTTATCAAGCATGTAGTTACAAACATTACTCTGTGTTAAATAGTGAATAGGGAGGGCGGGGAAAGGTCAGGGGGAGTGGTGGGCGGGAACATCCATTACAACAAATCACATTTTTGATACATATAGTGTGTAACAATCAGAATATCTTTAACTATTGTGTATAGTGCCCATCTTCATGAGTATCATAAATAAGTGCATCAGATACATAAAGTGTCATATAAAAATATATATATTTTATATTATTTGTGCTAATAAAATCATTAAAAGAATTTTTTATTGTTTATCTTTTTTAAAATTTTTTTACTTTAGAAAAATATATTTATATAAACAAAGTTTTTTTCGAGAGAAATGTTTTTTGTTTACTCATTTTGCTCGAATACCAGCAATTGATCCCTGGTTAAACATGATCCTATGTGTACAGTTTCGTTTTCATCATTTTAACAATTGGACAATCTGAGATGCCCATATTACCTTTCTTGCAACTTTCTATTCCCTGATTCCTTTTGCAGAAGGTAATGATGGCACTCAGAGTTATCCGATTCCCAAACCATTATTTTTACCCTTAAGAAAAAAGAAGGAGAAAAAAGAAGGAGAAAAAAGATTGAAATGTTCACTTCCACTGTCACAATTCGTGAGGGTAAAACGTATCACCAGTGACCCCGTAGAATGTGAGGCACAATTGAGAGATATGACAAATAGATTTACAAAAAGAGGATACAGCAAGAAGGTTTTAAATACCAGTCTAGACAAAGTGAAACATAAAAGCAGAGAAATACTATTAAAAGGAGAAACAAAAGAAAAACAAACGGATAGGCTGGCCTTTGTGAGTAGTTTCAGCACGGCGAGCAAACATGTTGGGCAGATTATACGCAAACATTGGCATATATTACAATCGTGCCTACCAGATGTACCTGGTTTTCAGTCACCACCAATGTTAGCGTATAAAAGAGCAAAAAACTTTAAGGATAGACTAATAAGAGCAGATGTGGGTAGCAATAAACTATCAAATACTCGCTTTTTACAGAAACCAAAATTTGGAACATTCCCGTGTCTGAGTTGCACACAATGTAACTCAGTCATTAAAGGGGATACATTTCTTCACCCACACTCGGGCAAGAAATACGCCATTAAGCAATATTACACCTGTGAGTCCGCCTATGTCATTTATCTATTGAAATGTCCCTGTGGACTCTTGTATGTGGGTGAAACAACCCAAAAAATTAAGGACAGAATTTCGAAACATAAATCCACTATCCGTAAAGGGTTAACGACATTACCTGTACCTGCACATTTTGTGGAAGCAAAACATTCAGTCAGCCAACTTAGATTTCAAATAATTGACTCAGTGGAACCACCTAGAAGAGGGGGGGACAGACAGATGTTGCTTCACAAACTGGAGATGCAGTGGATTCACAGACTTGACACGGTATGGCCTAGAGGATTGAACAGAGATTACACTCCTGCTTTATTTATTAATCAGTAGGTAGTAGACTATTGGAGTTTACATTTATTGCTCCTTGAAAACTAATGATCTTTTTTCTCCTTCTTTTTTCTCCTTCTTTTTTCTTAAGGGTAAAAATAATGGTTTGGGAATCGGATAACTCTGAGTGCCATCATTACCTTCTGCAAAAGGAATCAGGGAATAGAAAGTTGCAAGAAAGGTAATATGGGCATCTCAGATTGTCCAATTGTTAAAATGATGAAAACGAAACTGTACACATAGGATCATGTTTAACCAGGGATCAATTGCTGGTATTCGAGCAAAATGAGTAAACAAAAAACATTTCTCTCGAAAAAAACTTTGTTTATATAAATATATTTTTCTAAAGTAAAAAAATTTTAAAAAAGATAAACAATAAAAAATTCTTTTAATGATTTTAATCTGTGAAAAAATTTTTATTAGCACAAATAATATAAAATATATATATTTTTATATGACACTTTATGTATCTGATGCACTTATTTATGATACTCATGAAGATGGGCACTATACACAATAGTTAAAGATATTCTGATTGTTACACACTATATGTATCAAAAATGTGATTTGTTGTAATGGATGTTCCCGCCCACCACTCCCCCTGACCTTTCCCCGCCCTCCCTATTCACTATTTAACACAGAGTAATGTTTGTAACTACATGCTTGATAAAGGGTCCTGTGAGACTCGAAACGTTGCATTTTTTTGTCTACTGAGCCAATAAATCACAAAAGATTTTTTCACAAGAAACAACGTGTCAGTGTGCTGCGGTTTGTTGGACATTTGCATATGATTGATACCCATGGCAGAGTGGGATTTTGACTGCTAAGCACCTGGTCCTCAAGGGATAAGAAACGGAGGTGAGCGCTTCATTCTTGTGTGTATGTTATATATAACATAACCAAATTTTATTATATATTCATAACATCAGAATATAACATTGACATTGTGTAAACCAATATCCCCCTGAGCCTATGTCAGTCTGCCTTTTCCTTGACCCAAGCAATATCCTCTAGCCGAATCATCCTGGCTCAGAGGATATCCCGTAAGCCTCGAAATCCTTTAGAGCCTCCCCTAACTGGAGCCCGCCATTAATGCTAAATATATTGCCTGCCTCTGATTTCCCCTGATGGTCACCCACCTTAGGGTTTAAACCATCACATCATGAGCATGTCTCTCCTAGTGGCACAGTTTTAGTACCCAGTAGACTGACAAGGGCCCATCCCTTCTGCTGTAACTAATATCTAAACTAGGTTAGATTTGCCATAACCCCCACTTCGTCCAGATCTAACCCAATCCCCCTCAACCCTCTTGACCACTCCTGTAGATCTGTTCTCAGGGAGGGCGGGTGGGAAACCTCTCTTCTTTCCCCTGCTATCAAATGGTGGCACTCTTCAATTACATTGGCCACCAGTGCTCACCCTTAGGCTTAACCACCCTCCTTTCCCCTAACCCCTCCAATAGGGTCCTGCCTGTGTTAAGCCCGGGTCATGATGCCACTCCTCCTATCCTTGTTGCTATCCGTGGCATTACTTTATAGAGAATACTAAAGGAGACAACAACACCTAAAAAGACATGAAAGGGAAAGGGTACAATAACACTACATGCATTCTTGTACAATTCCATCATGTAAACACAAGATGAAACCAAGAAACCAAAGAAATATTTCTGTGCATCAAGTACAAAATGAAACACAGAAGTGAGGTGGCACATCAATTTAGAATTGTGTCTAGATAAATGCAGATACCAATTTTGACCATCTTATATTGAAGTTACATTTTGTATTTTCCTGTTGGCATGCCAGATTCTAAAGGGGTTATTTATTAAAGTCAGAATGCCGAAAATCTGAAAAAAATCGTTTTTTACTTTAAAATCCAGATTTTTAGTAAAAAAGATCCCCAGACCTGCCAAGGTTGCATATAAGCTATTGGATGGGAAATCCTAAAAAGTCAGAGTTTTAGTGCAGAAAATCCGAAAAATTTGCATAATCCAAATTTTTCGCGTTTTTTCCTGCACAGGACATTTTCGGGAAATAATTATTGATAAATAAAGGGAAAAAACCCGTGCAGATTTGGTCAGGGATAGTTTTCAGGAAATAATGACATGAAGTCAGACTTTGATAAATGGGACTCCCCATGTTTGGAGGTTAAGTTGGTAAGAAGGCAGGTTTTAGACTTCTACAAAATGCTGTGGAAGGCCTAATTCCCTATCTGCTAATGTAGACCAAATTACCCACCTGCCAAGCACCCTACAGTTCAAATATTTTCCTTGGGAATGGACATGGTATTATTGCAGGCATTTTGTTTTCTCAGTACTGGGTATTTTGATTTACAGGTAAGGGACCGGTTATTCAGAATGCTCAGGACCGGTTTCCGAATAAGGAGTCTTTCTGTAATTTGGGTCATCATACTTTGAGTCTATTAAAAATTAATTCAATCATTAAATAAAAACAATATTTTTTGCTTCCAATATGAATTAATTCTATTTTAGTTGGGATTAATTACAATTTACTGTTTTATCATTCAGACAAAAAGGAAATCATACAAGCATGGGATCTGTTATCTTCAAAGACGCTATCCAGAATGCTTACGGAAAGACAATCTCCCATAGGGGCAGATTCAATAAAGGGCGAAGTGACTAACGTTAGCGAAAATTCACCAGCGTGATGTCATTTCGTTACTTCGCCGATTTACTAGCGGACACAGGCGTAACTTTGCTAGTGAAGGAGATAGACTCTAGTCGTAATTCACTCCCTTACGCCAGGCGAAGTTGCACTCTGGCGAATGGACATAACTACGCAAATTCACTAAGATGTGGATTTTACTGAACGTTACCTCTTGCGCCAGACTTGCCTTCGCCACCTCAGACCAGGCAAAGTGCAGTAGAGTAGATAGGACTTCCTCAAAAAATAGTTGAAAATGTCCCAAAAAACACTGGCGACTTTTCATTTTTCAGGGTGATAGGCTGCAAAAGAGTGTACATTCTTTTTGGGGTACCCGGCTTCCCCCCTACATCTCATAACATACAGCACATAAACTATACACTGGGCTCATGTGTAGGACAAAATAACAACTCTATTTTATTTTATTAAGGTTTCTGTTTTGTGTAGTGTAATGTACTTGCTGCTACATATACGTCTATTCAACTTTAACTTCCCGTCGTATACAAATTAGGCAATGATAGCGCTACTTCACCAGCGTTCGACGCCCTGGACGCAATATCGGATTTTAGTGAATTAGTGTTGTTCTGGTGAATTTACGCCTGGCGAACTGTTGCGATGTGAGCGCAAATTTGGCACTTGAATCTGAATCTGCCACATAGACTCCGTTTTGTCCAAATAATCCGACTTTTTAAAAATAATTTCTTTTTCTCTGTAATAAGTACCTTGTACTTGATGCAAACTAAATTATATCCAATCATTATTAGAAGAAGCAAAACTAGCCTTTTGGGTTTATTCAATGTTTACATGATTTTCTAGTAAATTTAAGGTATGAAGATCAAAATTACAGAAAGATCCATTATCCGGAAAACCCCAGGTCCCGAGCATTCTCGATAAACAGGTCCCATACCTGTATAAAGTGCATACACAGATATTTTGCTATTTTCCCTTGGATTTGGGACATACCCAGAATACACTGAAATAATTTAAAATCAAATAAATCATGTTTAATAAGGAACACAAGCAAGAGGGTGCGTACATATTTGTGACTCTGTAGAAATCAACGCGAGTTCCTGTTTGCACTGGGGACTATGGAAATTCATGTCAAGTGTCTTTAAAACATTTGTCATATGGTTGGACCTGTATTTAAAATGACAGGCAGAATTACTTCCAAACGTAGGTCAAAATAATAGGCAAACACGGGTAACAAGCATATACAAACGCATGCATAGCTGCAAGTAAAACTCATATGAACAAAATTTGTTGCATTTGTAATCAGATCTGAACCACTGACATTCCACAACCATTAACTGACATATATTTTGAAGGTGGGCCAAACATCTGTGTTTCCATACCCCAAAGATTTCATTGTATTATTTTTATTTTTTTACTTCCCTAATTTTAACCCTGTCGTTTAATAACGTTTTACCATATTATTTATTTGTAATAACTAGGTTAATAACAACATTAAGGGGCCGATTCACAAAGGGTCGAATATCGAGGGTTAATTAACCCTCGATATTCGACTGGGAATTAAAATCCTTCGACTTCGAATATCGAAGTCGAAGGATTTTAGCGCAAATAGTGCGATCGAACAATCGAAGGATTATTCCTTCGATCGAACGATAAAATCCTTCGCATCGAACGATTCGAAGGATTTAAATCCAACGATCAAAGGAATATCCTTCGATCAAAAAAACTTAGGAAAGCCTATGGGGACCTTCCCCATAGGCTAACATTGACTTCGGTAGCTTTTAGATGGCGAACTAGGGGGGTCGAAGTTTTTTCTTAAAGAGACAGTACTTTGACTATCGAATGGTCGGATAGTCGAACGATTTTTAGTTCGAATAGTTTGATTCAAAGTCGTAGTCGAAGGTCATAGTAGCCCATTCGATGGTCGAAGTAGCCCACAAAACACTTCGAAATTCGAAGTTTTTTTACTTCGAATCCCTCACTCGAAGTTAGTGAATCGGCCCCTTAATATATTTATTTAAATATAGACCAAGACCTCTATGCCAGGATGCCAGTAAGATATTACCAAATAATAGCATTTTAATAATGCAACTTTATTCATGTAGGAGATTCTACACAATCTTTGCAATATATCTTTGTAATAAATGGCAAAACTGGGCCTACAATTTATGGCATTTTTACACGCACCCAGTATGTATGGTATAAGCAATGTTATAGTGAAAATCACTGGCTTTATTTAAGGTTTACGCAAACTTCAAGTATCCCTTAACCCAGAAAACCGAAGGTCCCAAGCATTCTGGATAACAGGTCAAATAATAACTATATATATAATAAAAACATAACGGGACAGATGAAAAATTAATTAAAACACTTTTTTTTCATAATTCACTAAATCAAATACATTCTGAAAAATTGACGGGTATCAGGTTTTACAAATGTGTTAATTCATTAATTCATCATAAAGTTTACTGTTTGTCAGGAAAATATTTCAGGCAGGCGTATTTTGTTAAACGGAAAACGTAGGAGATTCCCCAATAATTCACAGATCTGCAGATGGTTCTTTGATATGAGGAATACTGTAAGTCCTAAGGAAGTGTGTTTTGTTATGAAACTTAGTTACCATCAAGTATGAGGTACTTTTTTTATTACAGAGAAAACTGAGATTTATATCTATAATTCCAAGCTTTCTGCATAACAGGTTTCTGGATAAAATATCCCATACCTGTACTGCACTCGCCAGGTCTTTTTTCATTTGCATAGATGCATCAAAAGTCTATAAGAAAGTTCCATGATCCTGTCACAATATTGTGACCCTTTTCCTGATGACCGGAAACATGACTGAAACATTAGGGGGTTATTTATCAATGTCCGAATTTATCTTAATATTTTCTGCTACAAACTCCAATCAAATCCGCTCGGGTTTTTTACGCTTATTTATTCTGTTATTCTGTTTCGATATAGTTTACAATTCAATGAGGCTAAAGGTGATAAGACAGTTGGTGATTTACCCAAGTAGCTGATTTAGCAGTTATTATCTGGAATCTGACCTAAGTCTACATTACTTACATTACAGTAAAAATTAGCATTATATCATATAATCATTATATATGATTAATCATTATATATATATATATATTATATCATATAATCGTTATATTTTTTTAATTTCACATTTACATCAGTAATTAAGCCTTTCTAATGATGCAGATCTCAGTGTCTTGCTAAACGCAATCACTCAGTATGGTTGACAATGTACTTCCCATCTGACTCCAATTTTCATTCCTTTTTTAAAGCATAGTTCTGTCTGGCCCAAACACAGCTGCTTGTCAGATCCCAGAATTCTGCAAACACTTGAGCCTCTTTTAAGAGCCAGATTGCTGCTTAGAAACATAGGACAGCTTTATTATGTTGGATGACAAAATATTTACTGTGATTTTATATATTCTTGTACTTTTTTGTGTGCGTATATATATATATATATATATATATATATATATATATATATATATATATATATATAGATATATAGATATATAGATATATAGATATATAGATATATAGATATATATATATATATATATATAGATATAGATATATACACACAAAAAAGTACAATAATGTCTAAAATCACAGTAAATATTTTATGATCCCACATAATAGATCTGTAATATATATATATATATATATATATATATATATATATATATATATATATATATATATATATATATATATATACATATATATATACATATATATATATATAGGTGTAAACCAGATGTATTTTAATGTAATTTAAATAAACTATTTGGAGAAAAAGAGAATCGGTGTGCGTGCTATCCTCTGCTTATATATATATATATATATATATATATATATATATATATATATATATATATATATATATATATATATATATAAAGGAGTAAAGAAGCTCGCACTCACAGGACTTATCAAAAACAAAAATGGTGTTTATTTCAAAATAAGCAACTAACGTTTCGGCTTGCACTCAAGCCTTTCACTTTGAGAAAGGCTTGAGTGCAAGCCGAAACGTTAGTTGCTTATTTTGAAATAAACACAATTTTTGTTTTTGATAATTCCTGTGAGTGCGAGCTTCTTTACTCCTTTACCTAAATTTTTGGGCATATTGCACCCAGGCAGCGATGACTTTTTGACGTGTTGTGCCGGCTTCCTGATCACTTTATATATATAAAGGCTGGTGTGGCAGCCGAAACGTTAGTGTGTCTCAATAAATTCATCACTTTATTATAAGTCCTGAGTCGTGCGGCTTCTTTGGAGGAGGATTGTATGCAGTGCTGCGAGGCATGCACCCAGGCCCTGAGTGAACATTTGTCGTGAGTGCTGGGATTTCGGGGGATTATATATATATATATATATATATGATCACTGAGATGATATATGGTTAAGCCTTATGCGAGAAATGTGCAACTAAAAATCAATTCATTCTTCATGGAGCTACGATTTATCCATAGACATATGTTAACATTTTGAGATTACAAATTCTGTAGTAATCCATAACGCATTATGACTTCTACTGTGGAATTCTATTCTAGTGCATGGAACTATTTACTAAATGTCATGCTCACTAATGCTAAACATTTGTCCCCCATATGGTTTTCCTGGTGTGCTGATAGCATGTTTGACTGTTGCCTGCCCAACACACTTCCAGCACTATGGATAAGATTTCTTGCACTTGTTGGTCAACCCAAATCTACCAAAAGGGACAGCTGTACATCCATATGTCTTGTTTGCTCTCCTACATTGGACAGACATTTTTTATTGCTCAGAATGGACTGGCAGAAAGCTTGTTTTTGTTTAATGGAACCACATACTTAATATTATTATGCTAGGCTAGTCTGATTGAACTGCGCATCTTTGTTTTATTATAACATTTCTTTTTCATCCACATCTGCAAAGAGGTTCTGTAAGCACTGTAAGAACTACAAATAAAGTATAATAACACCTGAAAACACAACAGGGTGTCTGTTTAACCATGTTTTCCTATACTGTATCTGTAATTTGCTGTGATAAAAGGGCACCCAGCCAATCATTGGTGAGCAAAAAGTGGAGCCCAAAAACAAAAAGTTTGAAGAACACTGCATTGGGGTATATAACCTAGATTGCTTTAAGGTGTCTATTGTGGGTTTCCTATGTGGCTTACACTTCTCAAGCTACGTACCATAACTGATTATGTATTACATTTTTAATTTTGGATAGCATACTGGATATACCCTTTGATGTGCTCATTACTATATAATACTAATGTCTCTTACCAACCTAAGTGGGTATGGACACGTTTTTCGACCTTAATTAGATAATTGAGTGCACAGATGGACACAGCATTGTTTGCATTCTGGTGCATGGAAAATATTCCTTAAATATTGAGTTATAAGAAAACGTATATTTCTATATTTAATAAACAACTATTTCTTATGTAACCTTAACATAATAAATACCTGAAAAGCATGAATCTGGAAAAGTGAATGAGACAAGCTGTTTTTTGACAGTCTATTGAGATCTAGAGATGTCGCGAACTGTTCGCCGGCGAACTTGTTCGCGCGAACATCGGGTGTTCGCGCTCGCCGGAAGTTCGCGAACGTCGCGCGACGTTCGCCATTTTGGGTTCGCCATTGTTGGCGCTTTTTTTTGCCCTCTCACCCCAGACCAGCAGGTACATGGCAGCCAATCAGGAAGCTCTCCCCTGGACCACTCCCCTTCCCTATAAAAACCGAAGCCCTGCAGCGTTTTTTCACTCTGCCTGTGTGTGCTGAAGAGATAGTGTAGGGAGAGAGCTGCTGCCTGTTAGTGATTTCAGGGACAGTTGAAAGTTTGCTGGCTAGTAATCGTTTTGATACTGCTCTGTTATTGGAGGGACAGAAGTCTGCAGGGGTTTGAGGGACATTTAAGCTTAGGTAGCTTTGCTGGCTAGTAATCTACCTTCTACTGCAGTGCTCTGTATGTAGCTGCAGTGGGCAGCTGTCCTGCTTCTGATCTCATCTGCTGACTGCTGCAATAACAGTAGTCCTTGTAAGGACTGCTTTTATTTATTTTTTTGTTGTTTTACTACTACTACTACTACTACTACTATAAGAGCCCAGTGCTATTAGTCTAGCAGTGTTGGGGAGTGGGACTGGTGTGCTAATCTGCTGCTCCTAGTAGTTCAGCAGCACCAACTTTAATTTTTTTTTTTTAATATTCATTTTTTTTTTATTTTACTTTTTTTATTTTACTACCGCTGTAGTAGTGTATAAGTTGACCTTTTAGGCATTATTTGCCCTGTAGGCATTATTTGCACACTGTTTTCTTCAACCCGCCATCGAGCTGTGTGACCTTGTTCACATTCTGTCTAAATATCCATAATATTACCGTCTCCAGAAAAAACACCGGAGTCACTTTTTTCAAGCAGCCATAATATATTTTACGTAATCCGTATCCACCGCTGTAGTAGTGTATACGTTGGCCTTGTAGGCATTATTTGCACACTGTTTTCTTCAACCCGCCATCGAGCTGTGTGACCTTGTTCCCATTCTGTCTAAATATCCATAATATTACCGTCTCCAGAAAAAACACCGGAGTCACTTTTTTCAAGCAGCATTCATATATTTTACGTAATCCGTATCCACCGCTGTAGTAGTGTATACGTTGGCCTTGTAGGCATTATTTGCACACTGTTTTCTTCAACCCGCCATCGAGCTGTGTGACCTTGTTCCCATTCTGTCTAAATATCCATAATATTACCGTCTCCAGAAAAAACACCGGAGTCACTTTTTTCAAGCAGCATTCATATATTTTACGTAATCCGTATCCACCGCTGTAGTAGTGTATACGTTGGCCTTGTAGGCATTATTTGCACACTGTTTTCTTCAACCCGCCATCGAGCTGTGTGACCTTGTTCCCATTCTGTCTAAATATCCATAATATTACCGTCTCCAGAAAAAACACCGGAGTCACTTTTTTCAAGCAGCATTCATATATTTTACGTAATCCGTATCCACCGCTGTAGTAGTGTATACGTTGGCCTTGTAGGCATTATTTGCACAGTGTTTTCTTCAACCCGCCATCGAGCTGTGTGAGCTTGTTCACATTTTGTCTAAATATTGATAATATTATCGTCTCTAGAAAAACCACTTGAGTTACTTTTTTTCAAGCAGCATTCATATATTTTACGTAATCCGTATCCACCGCTGTAGTAGTGTATACGTTGACCTTGTAGGCATTATTTGCACACTGTTTTCTTCAACCCGCCATCGAGCTGTGTGAGCTTGTTCACATTTTGTCTAAATATTGATAATATTATCGTCTCTAGAAAAACCACTTGAGTTACTTTTTTTCAAGCAGCATTCATATATTTTACGTAATCCGTATCCACCGCTGTAGTAGTGTATACGTTGACCTTGTAGGCATTATTTGCACACTGTTTTCTTCAACCCGCCATCGAGCTGTGTGAGCTTGTTCACATTTTGTCTAAATATTGATAATATTATCGTCTCTAGAAAAACCACTTGAGTTACTTTTTTCAAGCAGCATTCATATATTTTACGTAATCCGTATCCACCGCTGTAGTAGTGTATACGTTGACCTTGTAGGCATTATTTGCACACTGTTTTCTTCAACCCGCCATCGAGCTGTGTGAGCTTGTTCACATTTTGTCTAAATATTGATAATATTATCGTCTCTAGAAAAACCACTTGAGTTACTTTTTTTCAAGCAGCATTCATATATTTTACGTAATCCGTATCCACCGCTGTAGTAGTGTATACGTTGACCTTGTAGGCATTATTTGCACAGTGTTTTCTTCAACCCGCCATCGAGCTGTGTGAGCTTGTTCACATTTTGTCTAAATATTGATAATATTATCGTCTCTAGAAAAACCACTTGAGTTACTTTTTTTCAAGCAGCATTCATATATTTTACGTAATCCGTATCCACCGCTGTAGTAGTGTATACGTTGACCTTGTAGGCATTATTTACACACTGTTTTCTTCAACCCGCCATCGAGCTGTGTGAGCTTGTTCACATTTTGTCTAAATATTGATAATATTATCGTCTCTAGAAAAACCACTTGAGTTACTTTTTTTCAAGCAGCATTCATATATTTTACGTAATCCGTATCCACCGCTGTAGTAGTGTATACGTTGACCTTGTAGGCATTATTTGCACACTGTTTTCTTCAACCCGCCATCGAGCTGTGTGACCTTGTTCACATTTTGTCTAAATATTGATAATATTATCGTCTCTAGAAAAACCACTTGAGTTACTTTTTTTCAAGCAGCATTCATATATTTTACGTAATCCGTATCCACCGCTGTAGTAGTGTATACGTTGACTTTGTAGGCATTATTTGCACAGTGTTTTCTTCAACCCGCCATCTAGCTGTGTGTATTATCGTTTCCAGAAAAACCAACTGAGTTTTTGTTGTTGTTGTTGTTTTTTTAAAAATAATGCCAGGCAAAGGCAGGCCGCCACGCAGAGGCCGTGCTAGGGGCCGTGCTGCTATGCAATCCTGTGGCCCTAGCAAATTTCCCAGTTTTAAAAAGCCAATGACCCTGAACTCCCAAAATGCTGAAGAGGTAGTTGACTGGCTTACACAGCACACCCCATCCTCTACCGTTTCTAACTTTACCACAACATCCTCCTCATCCTCCACTGCTATGGCCACCCCACGTAACACTTCCTCCACCACCGGTGCCCCTTCTTCACTGGGGTCAGAGGAGTTATTTTCCAATGAGTTTCTTGAACTGAGTAATGCGCAACCATTATTGCCAGAAGAAGATGAAGGAGATGAGGACCTTACACCAGATTTAATTCTGGCAGAGAACACGATAGAGATGGACATAATGAGTGATGAGGAGGAGGTCCCCGCTGCTGCTTCCTTCTGTGATGTGTCAGAAGAAATTGATGCATCTGAGGAGAATGATGATGAGGAGATTGATGTTTTGTGGGTGCCTAGTAGAAGAGAGCAAGAGGAGGGTAGTTCAGATGGAGAGACGGAGAGTCAGAGAGGCAGTAGGAGAATAAGACTTAGAAGAAGCAGGGAGGACAGCCCGCAGGGATCAGCAGGGCAACAACATGTATCGGCACCTGTGTTCAGCCGGCCAACGCACCCGCCATTGCCGCCAATACCGCCAACTCCGCCAACTTCTACTGTTACCGCCAGATCGCACACTTCCAAAAAGTCAGCAGTGTGGGATTTTTTTAATGTGTGTGCCTCTGACAAAAGCATTGTAATTTGCAATGAGTGCAGTCAGAAACTGAGCCTTGGTAAGCCCAACAGCCACATAGGTACAACTTCTATGCGAAGGCACATGAGCGGCAAGCACAAAGCACTTTGGGAGCAACACCTCAAAGGCAACAGGCAAACTAAAAGCCACACTCCTTCTGGTCCAGCATCTTACTGCTCTACCTCTGCTCTCCTTGACCCGTCTGAACCACCCTCCACTCCGCCTTCCACCTTGACCACCTGTTCCCATTCCCAGTCATCTGCCACCAGCCAAGTTTCTGTGAAGGCCATGTTTGAGCGTAAGAAGCCAATGTCTGACTGTCACCCCCTTGCCCGGCGTCTGACAGCTGGCTTGTCTGCACTCTTAGCCCGCCAGCTTTTACCATACCAGCTGGTGGACTCTGAGGCCTTCCGCAAATTTGTAGCAATTGGGACACCGCAGTGGAAGGTACCCAGCCGCAATTTTTTTTCTAAAAAGGGAATACCACACCTGTACCAACATGTGCAGAGCCAAGTTACCGCATCTCTGTCACTTAGTGTTGGGCCAAAGGTCCATATGACTACTGACGCATGGTCCTCCAAGCATGGTCAGGGCAGGTATGTCACCTACACTGCCCACTGGGTGAACTTGGTAATGGCTGGGAAGCAGGGAATGGGTAGCTCAACAACAACAGTGGAGTTGGTGTCACCGCCACGGATTGCACGCGGTTCTGCCACCACCTCTACTCCTCCATCGCTCTCTACCTCGTCTTCTTCTTCTTCTTACTCTGCTGCTGGGTCCTCCTTCTCCTCCTCCACACCTGTGCACCCCCAGCTCCCCTAGGCTATTCGACGTGCCAGGTACGCCGTTGTCACGCTGTCTTGGGGATGACGTGCCTGGAAAGCAAAAACCATACCGGATCTGTACTCCTGTCATCTCTGCAGTCACAGGCCGATCGGTGGCTGACCCCACACCAACTGCAGATCGGAAAAGTGGTGTGTGACAATGGAAGCAATCTGTTGGCAGCGTTGAGACTAGGCAATTTAACACATGTGCCCTGCATGGCACATGTGTTAAATTTAATAGTCCAACGTTTTGTCTCCAAGTACCCAGGATTCCAGGACGTTCTCACCCAGTCCAGAAAGGTGTCGGCCCATTTCAGACGTTCCTACACAGCCATGGCACGCCTTGCTGACATTCAGCAGCGCTACAACATGCCAGTCAGGCGTTTGATTTCTGACAGCCAGACTCGCTGGAATTCAACGCTCCTTATGTTGGAACGTCTGCTGCAACAACAAAGGGCCGTCAACGAGTACCTTTTTGAACTGGGTGGTAGGACTGGATCTGCACAGCTGGGGATTTTTTTCCCCCGTTACTGGGTGCTTATGCGCGATGCCTGCAGGCTCATGCGACCTTTTGAAGAGGTGACAAATATGGTCAGTCGCACCGAAGGCACCATCAGCGACCTAATACCCTTCGCTTTCTTCCTGGAGCGTGCCGTGCGACGAGTGACAGATGAGGCTGTAGACCAGCGTGACGAGGAGCTGGAAGCGCACGATTTCTGGTCGGAATCACCAGAACGAACCCAGGCACCTGCTGCAACGCAGGGAGAGGTGCCAGAAGTGGAGTCAGAGGAGGAAGGTGGCTTTGTGGAGGAGGAGGAGGAGGACCAACAGGAGCAGGCTTCCCAGGGGGCTAGTGGTGACCTTTTGGGGACCCCTGGTCTTGTACGTGGCTGGGGGGAGGAGACCGTGGATGATGCAGTCCTTGATAATGAGGAAGCGGAGATGGATAGCTCTGCATCCAACCTTGTGAGAATGGGGTCTTTCATGCTGTCATGCCTGTTGAAGGACCCCCGTATCAAGAGGCTTAAGGAGAAGGACCTGTACTGGGTCGCAACGCTACTAGACCCTCGGTACAAGCATAAAGTGTCAGAAATGTTACCAACATACCACAAGTCCGAAAAGATGCGGCATTTACAAACCAGCCTGCAAAACATGTTGTACAATGCTTTTAAGGGTGATGTCACTTCAGGAACTCATCAACATTCCAGGGGCAGAGGTGCCAGTAATCCTGCCACGAGCACACCTGCAAGGACAAAGCCCTTTGGCCAGTCTGTAACGTCAGACATGCAAATGTTTTTCTGTCCAAGGCAGCGCCACAACCCTTCTGGATCCACCCTCAAAGAACGCCTCGACCGGCAGGTAGCGGACTACCTGGCATTAACTGCAGATATCGACACTCTGAGGAGCGATGAACCCCTGGACTACTGGGTGCGCAGGCTTGATCTGTGGCCAGAGCTGTCACAATTTGCCATGAACCTCTTGTCTTGCCCAGCCTCAAGTGTGCTCTCAGAAAGGACCTTCAGTGCAGCAGGAGGGATTGTAACTGAGAAGAGAACTCGCCTAGGTCACAAAAGTGTCGATTACCTGACCTTTATTAAAATGAATGAGGGGTGGATCTCGGAGGGTTACTGCACGCCGGAAGACTTGTTCTGACTTCTATGCAGCTGTCCTTCTCTTCAAGCCTCATGACTCCACACACAGCTGTCCTTTAGCGTCCTCCTCCTCCCTCCGCCACCGTTACAAACTAGGGTGCAAACCCTACTGGTTTAATTTTTTCTGGCCTCTGTGCTTCAGTGGCTGCAACCAAAAAAACTGGGCAAACAATGTCTACAAGGTCAACGTATGGCAAAAAATGACTATTTTCAGCATTTATATGGCATATTTTTTCTGGCAACTGTGCTTCAGTGGCTGCGTCCAAAAAAATGCATATTTTCTGCATTTATATGGCATAATTTTTCTGGCAACTGTGCTTCAGTGGCTGCGACCAAAAAAATGCATATTTTCTGCATTTATATGGCATAATTTTTCTGGCCTCTGTGCTTCAGTGGCTGCAACCAAAAAAATTTATATTTTCAGCATTTATATGGCATAATTTTTCTGGCCTCTGTGCTTCAGTGGCTGCAACCAAAAAAATTTATATTTTCAGCATTTATATGGCATAATTTTTCTGGCAACTGTGCTTCAGTGGCTGCGACCAAAAAAATTACTATTTTCAGCATTTATATGGCATATTTTTTCTGGCCTCTGTGCTTCAGTGGCTGCGGCCAAAAAAACTGGGCAAACAATGCCTACAAGGTCAACGACGTTGACCTTGTAGGCATTGTTTGCCCAGTTTTTTTGGCCGCAGCCACTGAAGCACAGAGGCCAGAAAAAATATGCCATATAAATGCTGAAAATAGTAATTTTTTGCCATACGTTGACTCAACGTATATGGCAAAAAATGACTATTTTCAGCATTTATATGGCATATTTTTTCTGGCAACTGTGCTTCAGTGGCTGCGACCAAAAAAATGCATATTTTCTGCATTTATATGGCATAATTTTTCTGGCCTCTGTGCTTCAGTGGCTGCAACCAAAAAAATTTATATTTTCAGCATTTATATGGCATAATTTTTCTGGCAACTGTGCTTCAGTGGCTGCGTCCAAAAAAACTGGGCAAACAATGTCTACAAGGTCAACGTATGGCGAAAAATTACTATTTTCAGCATTTATATGGCATATTTTTTCTGGCAACTGTGCTTCAGTGGCTGCGTCCAAAAAAACTGGGCAAACAATGCCTACAAGGTCAACGTATGGCAGTTGTTTAAAGAGAACAGTAGATTACTAGCCAGCAAAGCTACCTAAGCTAAAATGTCCCTCAAATCCCTGCAGACTTCTGTCCCTCCAATACAGAGCAGTATCAAGCAGATTACTAGCCAGCAAGCTTACTATCATCTGTCCCTGAAATCACTAACAGCTCTCCCCCTACACTATCTCTTCCAAGCACACACAGGCAGATTTTTCAGATACATTTTTGCCCTTGATCCCCCTCTGGCATGCCACTGTCCAGGTCGTTGCACCCTTTAAACAACTTTAAAATCATTTTTCTGGCCAGAAATGTCTTTTCTAGATGTTAAAGTTCGCCTTCCCATTGAAGTCTATGGGGTTCGCGAACCGTTCGCGAACCGCTCGCATTTTTGCGCAAGTTCGCGAATATGTTCGCGAACTTTTTTTCCGACGTTCGCTACATCCCTATTGAGATCTACTGACCACCAGCTACAGGTCTACTGGTAGACCCCAATTTACCTTTTGGGGACCTGGCTTAAAGGGATTAATTTTTAGCATTTGAGAACTTTGTTTCCATTTGATCACAGTGCGTTAGATGGAAACCACAGTGATCTTTAGCCCATAAGCAGAACAGCATGGTATTTCTACCGAGTAGCAAAGCAGCACTTGCAATCATTGTCTGGATGTGCACAGCACTCTTACAACACTCTGCTTTGTTTGTATCTAAAATGGGACAGGTTAATCTACAACACTCAACATATGGGTGTCCATTATCCCAATAACTGAAATTCATTTTACTTATGAACCCCACAGATTGGTTAACTTAATTAATCTCAGTTTGTAATGAAAAATAATTGTGTGTGTGTGTGTGTGTGTGTGTGTGTGTGTGTGTGTGTGTGTGTGTGTATATATATATATATATATATATATATATATATATATATATATATATATATATATATATATATATAAATATAAATATATATATATATATATATCCCCACCCCTCTCTAGCAACCCTCTACCATCTGGCTTTAGGGCTGAAATTATCAGAATTTTTAAGATTTGGTGGCCATGATCTGTACCCTTGCATGTTACTAACTTCATTAAGAAATCTGTCATATGCTTTACATAATAAGAATCATTTATGTTAAAAAAAACCTATTTAAAATCACAGTCAAAATAAAGTTTTAACTAGTTAGATAAAAAAAACAATAAATCATTAAACAAATTTGATACATAAAACTGTGTTCTAATGTGGCACTTGCATTATTGGGAGACTTCCTTTTCAAAGCATGTTGCCCAATAAGACATATTAGGGGTCAACTTTCCTCAGTTCTTACCATCATCCCAATCAATAGTATGCCTGCCTTCTTATGCCTGAAAGCAAATGCCTCTGTCCACTTGCATGACATGAATAACATTGCAGATACGATTTGCACTTTAGTAACCACACAATTTTGCTCCTGAATTATCAGAATTTGCATTATGCTTTAATTCAGAGAAAAGTAAGCATTGTGGGGAAAACCAGATGGAGCAATTATTTATACTTGGTCCTTTTTGTAACTGAGCCTATCTACTTTTAACCACTATTTATTTTTTTCTGAGGGGACTATCCTGCTTTTTCATTTTCTTCTTCCTCTGGAATTATTACTCTAAAAATTCTCAGAAATGATCGGGGCCCTACAGTTTTTACCTTGTTATTTGGTTCTATCAGTTGGTTGAAAAGCACAATTAATTGCTTCGCCTTAGATATCAGTATGGAATATATCACATTGTGTGAACGTAATAGTCACATTTCTAACTGACAGATGACAAACCTGGGAAGAATCTTGGCTAAATATCACAGCATTGAGGTCCCCACAGTTGTAATGTTTGATAAGGTCCTCTGTGGTATATGGAGCTTGGAAACTTCCTGCCCGTAGACTTTCATGTTGCAACAATGTTTGATTTAGGGCAAACAAAACCTAAAAACAAAAATATAAAAGAGAATCAAAACTACAATCCATGTTGGTAAAAAAGAAGCGCAACATGATAAAATAAAATACATAATAAAGTAGCAGGCCAGATAACTAAAAAGAATTATGTTCTGAAATAATTTGCTTTAAAAATAAATAATCACAGAAATTGAAGGTCATTCCTTATCACAAAAACATCATAATCTTTCAATAGGCATTACATTATGGGGCCAATTTATTAACAATCAAATTTCTGTTTTTTTCCCAAGAATCTCGAAAAATCTGTTTTAATAACAAATCAAATTTCTGCTTTTTTTCCACGAATTTTCAAAAATTTGTGGTTTCCCAATATTTCTTAAAAGCTCTAAAATTTGAAGAGTTATTAAGTATAATAACCACAAAAACCTCTAATTCAAAAATTCCCCAGGTACAGTAAAAGTTGTTAAAGGAAGCTGTGCTGATCTTATTGGACCATTTTTAATCAATGTGGACTTGTGGAGGCTTATTTATCAACATTCTCATTTTAGTTTTAGTTAATTTTTGAAACCACGACTAAACTCTAAACTCTGAATGTCATGGAATTTATTATAAGATCCAAATATATAAAGTTAAACAAAAAAATATGAATACCTTGAATACCTCTAAAAATCTGAAAACCTTTAAAAGTCCAAATTGATTAAAATCGGTCCAATAGGATTAACAACTTTTACTTGGCAAATTTTTGCATTAGAGGTTTTTATGGTTTTTAGTGGAAAAAAACTGAAATTATATTGTTAGTAAATAGACCCCTTAGAGGCGTTTGTATTTTAATTATTTTTTTGGATCGTTGAACGATTTTTTCCCTTCATGCTTTTTATATTCAGATTTTATAATAAATTCCATGGTATTTGTGGTTTTAGAGAAAGTGAGTTTAGTTATGGTTTCAAAACCCAATAAAATGAGACTGTTGATAAATAAGTCTCCACCTTTTAATTTATTGTGTGCAGAGGGGCTGCTTTATGCAAATATGTGCTAATTTGCACCAATGCAGTTACCAATAGCAACCAATCAGGCCCTGCTTGTTGGGATTTTTATTTTAGTTGGCCAATAAGGGCTTCACCTTTACACCACTTTTATGTATTCAAAGCTAATTGCTGATTGGTTGCTATAGGCAACATCACTGGTGCAGTTTAGCAGCTGCATTCAAAAATTTGAGCATTTTCTATAGGAGACAACAGTGTCATATGTACTGTTTTACATTATAAATTTGTAAATGGAAGAATTTAAATTGCACTATGTTGATGTTTCCATTGTTGTTTGAGCTGGCCCAGAAAAACAAAAATGTTGATCAGGCCAGGGGATGGTGAAGACCTCTAATCCATATATGCCCCATGGTCATCCTTCTTTTCTCTACACTGAATTGTCACCAAGGTTAGAGGCTAAACCAATTTTTGCCATGACTCTAGGATGGAAGTCCCCAACCTTTTCTTACCTGTGAGCCACATTCAAATGTAAAAAAAAACAAAAAAACGGAGAGCAACACAAACATGCAAAAAGTTCCTGGGCGTGCCAAATAACAGCTGTGATAAGCTATTGGTATCCCTATGCGGACTGGTAGCCTGCAGGAGGCCTGATTTGGCAGGACATCAGGTTTTTATACAACCATGTGCTTTGAGGACATTGGGAGCAACATCCAAGGGGTTGAGAGCAATATTTTGCTCAAGAGCCACTGGTTGGGGATCAATGCTCTAGGGGATATATTATAAAGATCCTGTATACAAAACCTTGTAATCTAAACGCATACCTTTGTGTCTTTTGGAAAGGTATATAACTAAATACTATATGTACCCAAAGGGGTATATTTATTATGCTGTGTAAAACGAAATTTGCTGAAAAAATGGTGTAAAAAGCTGTGTAAAATGAATGGCAAGTTTATCAAGGTGTGTGTAATTTTATGCCATGGGAACACCAGATTTGACACCTTTACTTTACATTGCGTCACTCCAAGTCACTCCAAGAAAAAAAAAAAATTAACATTTTTTATGCAGTTGTGGTATATTATCTCGCTGTTTTTTATACAGCATAATGGTGATGTGTGTTGTATTATCTCGCTGTTTTTCATACAGCATAATAAATGTGCCCCGAGGGCATATGAGTGTTGCTCTGTAATATTTACGCAGGTCATGTAAACTATTCCTCCTTGGCCAGATTATCTGCACTTTTATATTTTTTACTGTCCTGCACGTTCTATGTTTTATTCCTGATTTCTTAACAAATATGAAAATATCACTTTAGTTTCAGTCATGCCTAAGTTTCCATAAACTCTTCCTGCCTGATAATGACCTTTCTTAGCTCATCCAGCTGCTCAGCTGTATTATAATTCTCTATAAGAAGCCAGAAAGTGTGTTTAGCTTTTCACCAAGCTGGATTAATATGGCAGCATCAAGGACTTTAATTTGCTTTAAGTTTTATTTGTGTTTTCTAAAACAAAAATGGTTTGCTCATTTTACCCTAATGATGGATATCATGCTGTACCCTTTTTTTCCGTCTATATGCCAGTAATTAGGAGGGGAGAGTGTGAGGTTATAGCTTCATATATTTCCCCTTCTCAACATATCTGGCTCAAAGCCCAGGCTTAAGGCTCAGGTTATGCAGGTCTGTGACTCTACATAAGTAGAGTTAAGTAAACAAATACGTGTTAAAATAAGTCCTACAAAAGTGTAATGTAGACTTCTTTTTCCAAACCTTTCTTTAAGGTAATGTAATAGCTTTAAAAGTTCGACACCATCTGCATAGAACAGTTCTATGAGCACGACTAGCCTAGCCAGCTAACAGCAAATAAGGGTACTGAGCAGAATGCTACTATTGTGCCTGAATCTTTCCATTACTGGTAGTGGTGCCCAGATGCTTTTGTTTCATGCTCCCGTTTGTGGTGTATCATTTGATCAGGGATTTGATCTTGGCTTAAAAAACCTGAATCTTAACAGCACGGCATGCTTAAGTTTGGAAACTAGCAAGTATTTTACCAGCCTAGCCAGTACAAATTATTCATAATGCCAATGTTATTAATAACACAGAAAGATAAAAATATAGGAAAGCATCCAATAAGCTCTCAAACATTTCTCTGAACATACTGCATATATTGTATCTCTAAGTGCATGCAGGGACTCAAGTAAGACAAAGAAAATATTAGTTCACTATTGTCAATGATTATAATATATTTGGTTATTATTTTTGACTAAGCAAGATAAACCCCGGTTTTCTTGTATTACTCCATATTAAATTTTTTTGCCCCAGAGCGGATAAACTTGATTCCAAAGTCTTGTGAAACCGGGAATTTTCTTCAAATCTAAAAATATACAGGAAAAAGAATGTATGGCTCAATGTTTCCCTTTAAAAAAAATTTTTGTGTTTTTATCCCAATTAAATGAATGGGTTGTAAACACAAAAATGAATGGGAATATAAAGTAACTCTTCGGCAATCATTCATTTAACGGTTTTCAAGCTTATTTCTTCTAAAAGTAATTGCTTCTGAAAGTGATGTGCATCCCATTCTGCTCTCTGCACTGCTGCTTCTGCCTACTGAAACTATATAGCAGAAGTCAGCTGTGAGGCCTGTAAAGAACCAAGCAAGGTACTTTAAGATAAAGAGAACTGGCTAGAGAAGAGCTGGCTTTTTCCTACTATGTGCCTAGAATCATTGTACCAGGTTGTACAAAGTATTGTAGAAACTGTAGTCTTGGCAGGAAGAGAACTGGTTTTTGATAACTTATTTCACGAGTTAGAACCAAAAGTGCAGAGAACAGAAAAGAACAGGCAAATACTGTTTTATGTTCTGTTTTATATTCTGTTTCTATTATTTTGTCTACCCTCCTAAATAATTGTTCCCAAATAATCATAAATTGCTTCTCCATTTTTCAATAATCCGTAATTTTTGCAGATGCCTGTACACACAGCTGTACACTTACCTCCTCCTCTTTTGGTAAACACCAGATAGTATACTTGACTTTGTATTATGTTTCACAATATGAGATATATGGATGTTTACAAAAAAAGTACACTACTATACAGGGCAGCCATCAGGGGGGGACAGGGGGGAGAGTTGTAGGGGGCCCCGAGGGTAAGGGGGGCCCGGCCACGCCACACTTTCTTGATTAGCTGGGCCCCCCTGCTTTCTGAGAGCTGCTGACTTCGGGAAGGCAGGGCGGGAGCACAAGGGGAACAATCTTCTGTCCATTACTTCCCCTTATTGGTCACTGAGTTTAAGTCCCGGTTGAGCTGCTCAGGGATTGGATAGCTGAGGTTTGAACTTCTCCTCCAGCTCATCCAATCACCATGCAGCTTTACCAGGACTTGAAATTCTGTAACCAATAGTTACAAGAAAATGCTGTCACTGGAAGAAGATGCAGCCACCTGTGCTCCCCTCCTCCCTTCTGTAGTTGGCAGCTCACTGACAGCAGGTGGGCCACACTAATGAAGTAAGTGTAACATAGCAGGGCCCCCCTAAAGGTAACCCTTTGTGGTCCCTGCTGTGTGGTGGGGCCCTGGGCACCAAATATTGTTTAAACTTCTGGGAGGGCAAGTTTTTTTTACATGGACGTTTAATGGGGGCCCTGGCCACCAATTTTCTTATAAAGTGGGGGGCCCTGGCCACCAATTTTTTCCCCATGTGGGGTCCTAGCCACCAATATTTTTTAATGGGGGGCCCTGACCACAAATGTTTTTTTCAATGGGGGGGCCCTGACCACCAATATTTTTTTATTAACATGTGGGAACCATAGCCCACAATGTTTTTTTTTTAAGTGTGTGGTGGACCTGTGGGGAGGGCGGACCTGTAGGTGGGGCTTGTGGTGGGCGCAGCCCCATGGGCCCAGGAATTTTTTTTGTATGGGGCCCTGGGATTTCTGATGGCGGCCCTGCTACTATACTACTATACTACTATAGTATACTACTACTATAAACAACAAATCATCCTTGACCTTTTTTCACCTTAAACTTGATGCTGCCCTTTTGGGAGGCCATGGGGTTACTATGTTTTGAAAGTTTCAAATTAAGAAACATTGTCTAAACATTATTTTTTATAAGAGAATTCATATATTTGCCTTTTTAAATGTGTTTTGGATTTATATTTGTCATTTCAACAAACAGTCATATTTAACATTATAATAAATATATACAGTGTCCACATAGACAGACAAGGGTAGTGTGGTAAACTGGAAATAGCTCTCTGAATGGTTGCTGGACATATATTTCAGAAACACAAAGAATATGTCTACTTTCATCCCGTGTCTTATTTCCTTCAGTCCCAGGTCAAAGACATCTGAAACCACAGGCGTATTTATTATTACTACTGTGCTGAGAGCAGAAAGCAATGCAATTCTACCAAAGACAGTGACCGTAGACCCTTCATATCAAACTGTGTATTAGTTACAATTTCCCTAAAGACCATTGAGCCTCTGACTTCAAAATAAACTCACTTATTAAGCCAGAGTGCCTTAAGAAAGTCCCACCTAATAAATATAACGCATACTATTTACTCAAGGAAATGATGGAAAATTATTACCCGGTCTTTGGAAAATAACTTTTTGATTCCTGAGATTTATGATCCTTTCGTTGAAGACTTTCTGAAGCCATTTTCTGAAGTAGTGTACTGTAACCGTTGGCGTTATTGAAAGAGTTCTTTAATAGAGGGGTTTCAACAAACATTAGCTGGTGGTTGGCATAATCCATGCTACAAAGAGATTCTGTCAAATGACCTCTTTAGTTTTCTTTAGCAGCCATAATTAACATGACCTCCCATTAATCAGGGCACAATAATGGCAATGTGTGCTTATGTGGGAGGAGAGAGGTCAGATCTCATTAGAGCTAGTTTGGATTCTGATCTCTGTGTAAGGATTACAGCATATGGGTAAAGTTTGGTTTCTTAGTAAATGCAACACATACTTAGGCCAGTGTCAGCTTTGGGAAGCACTTTCTTGCATCTCTAGTATAATGTGTCAAATTAAAAATGAGGGCCCCTGAAAACAATGTTCCTTTCATATACACATGAAGGGCAGAACAAAATGTATTCACACAAGGCATCTGGGGACTAGAATTTCAAATAACTGCTCAGGATAGATTATATTCTATTCAGTGGTTCATGAGTTTAAGTGAAAGTGAGGCCAGGTGTTTGTCCCAACCCAAACACACCATGACCACCTACTGGAGCTACTCATCTTACCTTCATTATGCACAGGAAAGCTATTTATCTGCAAGTTGTAAAAAATAATAAAAAGTCGTTGTTCTTTTTTGAATAAAAACGAAAGAAAGATTTTAAGGATGGTCAAACCAATATTAAATTACATATACAGTAAATAAGGAATGCTGCAGTTTTCTGTGATAACAGCTTTGTGACATTGTGATCGATAAAAAAAAGTGAAAAATAGAAAACAAGAAACTATATTATATGAGCTAAGGATTTTTACCTGGCCTGACAGTTTTCAGCAGATGATTGATTACATAGCTTACAAATAAACAATAGCAACACAACACTGATATCAATAAAGAGTAGCATCCTACCTAAGTATTGCTATGAAAAGGCAGTAAGTAGTTTTATATATTTTATTTATAAATAATATTGTCATTTAACTGGGTTTACTTTTTTAGTCAGGCTAAAAAAGGTGACTTTTTAGCAAATCACTTGTCTTTTACAGTGTCACATGGTGCCAGTAGTTGTGATATATTGGTGCTTGTGTCTAATAAATAAAAAAACTGAGTTGGAATATGATTAGGCTGTAAAATGAACCAGTCAGTTGCCTTCACTAACTAGAGATTCAAAGAAATAAACATGGTCACATCAAGCTGGAAAATTTAGACAGCAAGTTTAAACTTTGCAAGATTGAGGGTTTAATAAACATATTATTCTAAAAGATCACATTTCAGAGAAAAATGTGTTTTCAAGTATTTCTATTCTTGTAAAGATTAGCATTTTTTTTTCATAGAGCATTCCTTGAAGTTTTCATGATGATATTGTGTGCATAATTATATCAAACATTTGGAACAGTTTCCAGTGGTGTTTCTAAAGAGGAACAAACTAAATCTCAGGCTACAGATTTTTCCTATAGCCCGGTTGATACATTCAGTTTGAAATGCAGCCTAGTCCTCTTGTCATGTCTAACAAGCTTCGAAATTTCACTTTCAAAGTTTCTAAACAGTTTAGAATAACAATCTATTAATAAGTCATGCAAGACTTGGTCCTATTTTAATCAAAGCGTTGGTGTGAGTTCAGGTTGTTAAAATCAAATATTTGGTTTAAAGGAAGGAATTCACTTTTTTAATAGAATGATGTACCAAATTTATTATTTCAAAAAGGGTCTAGAAGGGAAACTAAATAATGTCTTTTTTCCTGTAACATTAAATTCAGTTTATTTTAGCCCCTGAGAATAATGAAGCGTTTTATTAGCAGACTTGGATTTCTGGAAAATCCTGGATCTCTTTTTTTCCCTTTGATATCCTGCACCAAAAAACTGGGTCTCATAGATTCCCACAATGACAATGAGCCAGAAGGAAACACTGGAATAGTGAAAGAGGTCTTAAAAGAGCTCTGACCTCACCAGAACCTCTATTAGTGACAAAGGGAAATCTATCAAACCTTGACAAGCAGCCCTAAATCCATACTGAAAACATTAAACCCAACCCTCATTACAGTACATATATGGCAACTTCCAAAAATAATGGGCCAGATTCAATTAGAAAAACTTATACCATAGTTTATCATATGAACAGTTCACTGAAGTCTATAGGAACATTTTAAATAGAATTAGGATGTGTTTTTCACCCAACTGAATATCTGCAATTTGCTGTGTGTAGATTACTTTGAGGATATTTGAAATTATAGAGCTCCCATTGCCAATCCCTGGGAAGCAGGATATGGGATAATTTACAATGGCAAGGCAAGGCTCCAAAACAAGCACCAGGTAACCCAACAACCCTTTGCGTGTGATTTTATGTATTAAGTCTGTGTTAGAAATTGTGTGTTTGGGCAAGAATCTGTGAAAATGTGGGCTATTGTGTGTGTGTGTGTGTGTGTGTGAATGTGAGAGACACAAAATTGTGTATGTTGTGCTTCCCCCTTTTTTTACAAGCAGCAACAAATACTGTGACTTACAGCTACTAGATATGTTGTTAACTGCTGTCCTATGTATTATTTAGTGTAATACAAAAGAAAAGGCTGAGGTTATATATATTTTGCACACAGTTGTCTTTAATAGCCATAACTGTGAGAGAGGCATTTAGCAAGGACAATAAAATTAAATTAAGCAGGGAATCATGCCTCTCATTCTGAGGCTAATAGGGAGATGTGAAGGTGCAGTGTTACCTACAGTAACCAATAGGGTGGGGGGCAGGAACAAAAGATGCGGTCTGTGATGTAAAGGGACGGAGCAACATCACTCGATGGCCAGAAGGCTGAAAAAAGGTAAGTTCTGAGTGAATTGGGTGCAGGCCAAGGGCTTTTTTTTGTAAGGGTATTACAGATTACCTGCAACTACATTGCCGGTAAATTTGTAATACCGGGCCTGGCCTTGGCAGGTGTGTTACCGGCTAGGCCGGGTGGCAACCCTAGTAGCCAATCATCAGGAATTAACAATTACATTTCAAGACATCTATACGGTAGTTAATAAAAGTATCCATACACCTGTCTGTCCAACCTCTTGTCCTCTATTTGCTGCTACAACAGCCTCTTACTCTTCTGGAAAGGTTTACATTAGCTATTGAAATGATGGCAATTAGCTTCCATACAGCCGACAGAGCGGTGATCCCTACCATATTGCTCACCAAGCCCTTTGATTTTGCTCCCATGGCCTTAAAGCTCATTTTTGGATTTATGGCTTGGAGGCAAGTTGGGGAGACATAAAGACCATGGGAACTGCCAAACAAACCTGCTTGTAGTCTGCCAGTCCAAATAAGGGCTACCACATTAACAATTACAGCCCATATTTGGCACCCCCTAGGAAAATTTCTCGTTCTTGTGTTGTTTGCCAATAGTGATGGGTGAATCTGACCAGTTTCGCTTTGCTGAAAATTTGTGAAACAGAAAATTAGCGAAACAGAAAATTTGCTGAAATCGATTGAAGTCTATGGGCGACAAATGACTCCAAGTATTGTTGATGCAACTTCACTTAAAGGGGAAGGAAACCTAGTCGGCGCAAACCCCCCACCCCCCCTCCCGTTTGTTGCCCACCCTCCCTCCTCCCCCCTGGCCTACCCGTCCCACTGGGCAAATGCCCCTAACTTGTTACTTACCCTTCTGCGCAGGTCCAGTCCAGGGAGTTCACAGACGACATCTTCTTCCACGAGATCTTCTTCCTGCTTTGAAAGGCGTTTTGGCGCATGCGCAGTAGGAGCATTTCGCCGGTACGATCTACTGCGCATGCGCGTGACTTTTGGCGCATGCGCAGTAGATCCGTACCGGCAAAATGATCCTACTGTGCATGCGCCAAAACGCCGTTGACAGCAGGAAGAAGATCGCGTGGAAGAAGATGTCGTCGGTGAACTCCCTGGACTGGACCTGCGCAGAAGGGTAAGTAACAAGTTAGGGGCATTTGCCCAGTGGGACGGGGGAGGGTGGGCAACAAACGGGAGGAGGGGGTGGGGGGTTTGCGCCGACTAGGTTTCCTTCCCCTTTAAAGCTATGAAATGTTAGTGTTGTTAGTAAAAAGTGTTTATTATTAAATATGTTTATTGTTACTGCTACACTGGTACTTTAAGGGACAAATGTATTATGGGTCGAATTGAAAATTCTAATTGAAATTCAAATTTTAGAATTTTTTATCACACTCTGGCCCTTTAAGAACTTGAATTTGACTATTTGCCACCTAAAACCTGCTGTGTTCATGTGTAAGTCCAGGGACCAATTTGGACATGTTAGTAGCCTTCCTGACTTTTAAGATTTTTTTTGGAGAAAAAACTCGAATCGAGTTTGGTCAAATTCGATTTGAGTTTTCGAGTCTGTAAAATTTGTGCGAGTTTAAGAAATTTGATTTTTTTATTAAATAACCCCCAATCGAATTTTCGAGTATATTCTAATTTAATAGAGTTTAAAAAATCTCACATGAATTTGAAATTCGACCTTTAATAAATGGTGCCTCGTAATGTACAGCAATTCCATATGTTTGCCAAATACCCAAATGAAATTCAATCGGCTAAAGCCCATGCCCTAATCATAACATTATGGATATGCAGTTACAGTTACAGGAGAATTAGGCTCGACTGCCTTTTATTGTTTATGATTTCTGTAAATTACTAGCAATTCTTTGGAATTACACTGCAGAAAAACCCAGCCTTAATGTGCGACTACAGTAAAACAAGAGTTCAATAAAATATATATGTGATATTACCAAACTCACCCAAAACTACAGTCTATGCACTTTTTTCTATACACCAGTTAAACAACCACACCAATCTTATGTTATCAGCCTAAACAAAGCTAAACTGCTAGTATTTCACTTTGGTGTGTGTGTTCCAAAGTGTTCCATTTAGTTGTGGTGTTGTTTAGGCCAGATTTTCATATGCTGTACGTACATGTTTGCCCATGATAAGAAAGAACAAATTAATCTAAGAGTATTTATTGTCAATGAGGCAAGTGATTGGACGTTTAGCCAGATTTGTGTGCTTTGGTTTCCGTGAAAATATTAGCTCAGAGACGAGATACAGTTACAGCAGTGTGAAGCATTTCAGATAAGTAAACAAACAGGATGTATTCATTACGGGTTGGCATGTAAACCCCACAGAATGTTGTGTATTAGAATAACCTGTTACTATATTTTGGCAACCAGCAGAGTATAAAATGTAACTTACCCATATTTGGTTTATCAAATGCAGCAGAAATGTAATTGCTAAGTGAATTTTCTAAAAAAAAATATGTAGCCTGCCACTACAAAATCCTCTCATATGCATATATGTTTATTGGGACAAAAACTGGGTGGCTTTACCGGCCATATATCAACTTTGACATGAAAAGAAGAAGTATACTTTGGGACACATTTACTAATGGTCGAATATCGAGGGTTAATTAACCCTCGATATTCGACCCTCAAAGTTAAATCCTTTGAATATCAAAGTCGAAGAATTTAGCGATATCCCATCGATCGAACGATTTTCCTTCGATCAAAAAAATGACATAAAAGTGGTTTCATGAATTATTCAGAGTGCATTCTGGGCACACAGAATTAAATTTTAAAGCTGGTTTTGTTGCTTTAATAGATACATTTTCCTTTAAAGAAACACTCATAAGAGTACATTTAGCATTCTATGATAATATACTGAAGTTCAGTAATGTTGGTTTACAACACTGTGAATAGTTAAGTTTTAGTTGTAGAACAGAGACTGTTTTCAGTGTCCTTTGATGAAAAGGCTATTCCTTGTCCACAGGCAAAGCTTGATTAATACTGATGTTGTATAAATATGCACATGTGGGGCACCAAATTGGCACATGCTGCCTTTTTCCCAAACACTTCATAAATTCCAACCAGCTTCTCTGTTCCTATAGCTTTACAGTGCATGAAACTTGCAGGGCCACAGACAGATTTCAGTGTTTGAGAGTCAACTGAAGAACAAGTACAGTGCAGGATATGCAGGAGTGTTATTGAGCTCTGGGTATTAAGTGGAATATTAAGAGAAATACAGCACACAAGACTTCAAATTTTATATTTGGGTTTTGGGAGTGTAAGGCCTGAATGGGGCTCTATTTGGTTACATGAAGTAAATACATAATTTCATCACAGGAACAATAAGGGACAGATTTATTAGGGGTCGAATTGAAAAGTCGAAATTGAATTTTTGAATTTTTTATATGGTCATAACCATATGTTTTTTTTTAAAAAAAAATTAGATTTTTGCGATTTATCATAATCTGGTCCTTTAAGAATTCAAAATTGACTATTCGCCACCAAAAACCTGCCAAATCGCTGTTTAAGTTCATGGGAGAGGTCCAGGGATCAATTTGGAGATGTTTGCAGCCTTCCTGGCATTCAAGTTTTTTCTCCGAAAAAAATTAGATTAGAATTCGATTCGAGTTTTTGGGTCATTTAAATTCATCCGAGTTGGAAAAATTTGATTTTAATAATAAATTTCAACTAGTCGAATTTTCGAATTAATGGGAGTTTATAGGTGTTTAAGAAAACTCACATGAATTCGAAATTCCAAATGTGCCTCTGTGTAAATTAATGAGATGTGAACATTTCACAATAAACAAACTGATGCTCCTATAAAAGACAAATTTAAAGCACATTTACACCTATAGCCCTTAAGCTGGTCATAGACGCAAAGATCCGATCGTTCGAATCCTTCAGCATGTTGGGGAAGGTTTAAGATAATTTGTTTTGCATATTTTTTTCATAAAATTGCAGGTATTCTTCTATTTCTATTATTTTCTATTATGTATTGGAATAAATGTAAATATTTTAATTCAGAATTGGTTTTAGCTGTACTTACAAAGGTGCAATAGTAAAAGGATTCAATGTAAACCATTGGCAGTAATACCTACCACAAATATGCTAGCTTTGTGTCTTTAAAAAGAACAGGGCGGATTCTGGTACCAGAGCCGGGCGTTCGCGCAGCATGCCTCCCCCCCCCCCCCGCCGTCACCTGGTCCTGGTGCCGAAGAAAAAAATGCGCGCAAATCCTCCTCCATGTGGGCGAGCACACTGTCAAGCACCGGATCACTGGGGAACTTTGAGTCCCCAATGCTTCTTAGGTATGCGGCTGGGCGGCATGTTGCCCCTAAAAGTTTGCCGCCATAGGCCCGGGCCTTTGTGGTCTTGCCATAAATCGGGCCTGAAGCAGAGACTAGTGATGGGCGAATAAATTCGGCAGGCACGAATTCGCCGCCACCGAATAAATTCATGAAACTGAGGCAAAAATTTGTTGGTGAAAAACCTGCCGTGACAAAAAAAAATCGCCGTGCGCATAAAATTGTTGCGCGTCCAAATAATTCGGACACCTATTGACTTTAATAATGTTTGACAAAATAGTCGCGCATATAAAAGTTGCGATTGCGTCAAAATTGTCGCACGTCAAAATTATTTTGACGCCCGTTGACTTCAATGCGCTGCGCAAATTTTTTGCCGTTCCGCAAATTTTTCAGTAAACACAGATTCGCCCATCACTAGCAGAGACAATTAATTGTCATTTATTAGTATGTTAAGCAATTTGTGCTGTATTTACTGAACTATTAGACACGTACTAATTTGCTGCTTTGTATCTTCAAAAGCAAGTTTTCTTTATTAATTATCATGTCTTAACTCATCACAAACACCTTCAACTCCCCACAGTTTCCACACGTCTCCTCTGAATGTTAAAGAATATATCTCATTAGATCTAGTTACATGTGACTGCTGTGGCTTTGGGCATTTTAGTGGCAAGAGCCACCACTTACCAAACCGCCGGCATGTAAATGAAAGCCTATTCATCACATCCTCAAGTCCAGGACTAACCGTAAATGAATACCAGCTACTTTATTCCAAAATATTTATTGCTTCTAGGATGTTGTACAAAGAAACCACACACAGAAAGAGATCAGTCGGCTGAACAAGCTGTGTTTGTGGAGACTGAATAGCGTACGGTAGATTAAATAAGGTCATAGCCAAGCATACCTTGCTGACCAGCAACTTTTTCAAATGACAGGTTGTGATTCTTGGTCATAACTAAATGATTGCCTGCTTCTGGGGGCTACAAATACAATTGATCTTGTTTTCTGAGATTTAAATGATTTTACTGTCAATTTTGTTTGCAGTGTCTCGAGATCAGTGATCAAATCACACAGGCAGTCACTTATTATTCTGTTTGTTGTGACAATCTGCCACTGTTATTAATCTGGCCTTGTCAAACTGGTAGTTGGGTTGATGCAGCCCTCACAGAGAGTTGGCAGCCTTCAGCATAATTCAGAATACTACAGTTCCATTCACAGTGGTTTTATTTCCAAGCTTTAAATCATGAACTATTCGTTTTATTTGAAATGAAACCTCACTCGGCATATCAATTATTTTATTTATTGGGGGGGAAAAAAGACAAAAACACCACTTTTTACAGGTTTTCTTTTACATGTTACATTTAAATTTAACAAGACTTCTGTGCAAGTTCTGAAATTAGGTGTGTGTTCACCATCACAGCGGCTCTGTTCTAAGCCACATACCATAGGATTCAATGTTAACAGCACCCAAAAAAACCTGAAACGTCATTCTTTTGAGTTCTGTATCACCCCATCTATAGATTGACATGTCACATCTGAAATGTGTCAAAATCTACACAACCCCATCCCCATTTCATGAATGGACACAAAAAATGTTGGCCTTTCTGAGTTGTTTAGGCTGGTTTATTTACCTCTGTATCTGCTTGATAAGGTAGCTGACACAGAAGCAGGAATTTGATACAGAAGAAACTTTGTGAGTTTTAGACCATATCACCAAATTTTCTGAATAAACATGTCGGCTATGATTGTAATTACTGACTGTTAAAATGTCTAAATGTAATTATTTAAGGATCTGTTAAGTATCTAAGTACCAAGCTGAACAAAAAAAAAGAATTCAGTGAGGAAAAAGTAAGTAGGATCTATTAATGTATACAATGTATCCAGTAATAGCAAGCACAGGTCAAATATTTAATTATCTGATTATGCCTCTTGGTAATGCAACTAACCTTAGCGCATGAATCAAAAAATTCTATGCAACTTTGCAATATACATTAATTACATATTTATATGTTTTTTACGTTATTTGTATATGTATTGCTATTGAAAGCAGTGTTTGGCTGTTCCTTTTTATTCTCTGATTGCTCAGACTGTTGAAACAATGTAAGACAAGGGAGCTGATTAACAGACCTGATTTTGCTGGGGAACTCAGACTTTTGCAACATTGTTTATAAAGTAACAACCTGAAGTTAAGCAAATGCTGCTTTCAATAGCAATTCTTTTTACAAATACATTTAGAAAACTGCATAGGAGTGACATCCCATGAATGCCACTGTATGAGTTCCTGGCTGGTTCACAATTCTTCTGTTTAAAAATGTTACTGAAAATAAAAAAAAAATGATATATGTAAAGAACATGTATGTAAAGAACATTGCCCAGCATGGGCCAGGCCATTAAAAAAAAGGGAAAATTACAAATCTGTTCAGCTGATCTGTTACATTGTGTATTGCCCTATTTATTGAGAGTGATTATGGTACAAAAAACATTTGTGCCATTACAAAATATTATTTGTAAACCCATTCTGCAACTTTATTCTAGACTTCTTCTATAGAGAAGTATAACATATTAAATCCTAAATGAAGACATCCTTTAGGGCAGAGACACATGGTCAGATTCAGGGAGATTGTAAACTGCCTTCCCGCCGGCTAGAATAAAAATTGCCAGCGGGAAGGCACTTGGAGCGCTTCGTTTTCCGAAGTCACGTGAAGTTGCCTCACGAACTTCGGGGCGACTTTGGAAAATGAAGCGCTCAGAGTGCCATCCTGCCAGCGATTTTCATTCTAGCCTGCGAGAAGGCAGTTCAGGGAGATTAGTCGCCCCGAAGAAGAGGAGATTTGTCGCCCACGACTAATCTCCTCGAATCTGATCGTGTGTCTCTGCCCTTAATATGAAGTCACTCACATGCTAATAAACTAAACCAAAAGACGGATTATAGGAAAAAACAACTAACATTATCTGGGCAATGCATTCTTATTTCTAATAATAAGCACATTGTGTAGTTTTCCTTTATATACAACTTATGAGATCCCTTGCATTTGGTTCAGAGAAGTTAATTGCTCCACCACCTTAGTTTAAAATGGTCTTGTCATAGAGAGCAAATGAAGCTATCAGTTCAGCAAGATCTCATTTAATGCTTTTCTAGAGGTCAGAAAGAATAATCCGTGGCAGATTATAGAAAGAATGTCCATGAAAGTCCCACTGAGTTCACTTTAGCAGAGGTCTGACTTTATGGACTGTTTATGAAGTGACACTGTGATAAGTGTTTGCTATGACTTTTAGCACAGGGTGCCCAAGCCCTCACTAACAATACAACCATTGTTTTAAGTATATTAAAGTCAACTCTAATACACACAGCATCCTGATACTCTTACACAGCCTGTCAGCTGCCCATAAAAATAATAGCAAGAAATAAAAACAAACCATCAAGCCTGGCGGAAACAGACATGTCTTCTCTGATTTATAGTTATTTTTTTTTTTTTTTTTTAAAGAAAATGTGTTGGTTAAGAATTTCAGACTTTTTTTTACTTGTTTCAAAATAATTTAAATACAGCCCCTTGTATAAACAAGCTCCTCCCTCCACCAAAGTCTTCTCAAACAATAGCTGGTCAGAATGAAAGAATTTGGAAAATAAAATGCTTTTGCGTTCACTTGTCTACATAGATGAGGACACTAAAAAGCCAAAACCATAAACATTTTCTTATTAAATAATAATAAGGTAGGAACACTTTTTTTTGTTTATTTATTGTATGTACTATGAAACTGAATGAACTGTACAATTAGTTTGATGGGAGAATTCTGAATGTCTATTATTTGCATTTTCAGGCATGTTCATTTGTTTACCCTTTTGCACAAATGTAAGTTGATTAAAACTGATGCCAAATGAAAAAAAACACCAGAGCAGGCAGTAAAACACAACAATGCTCACATCTTGTTGGGTGTCTAATAAAAAGAACCATAAACTCATACAGATTCAGATCATGCACTTACTTTTCTTCTTTAACTGTGATAATTGTCAATTATCACATCACATTATAAGCACACAATAAAGATGGGAAAGAGCAGACTTCCCATAAACAAACCACATAAATCCAGCCATACATTTGTTAATACCTGCAGACAGTGCACCTCCAGATAGGCCATAACAATGACAAACCTGTGTAGCAAGTATACATATTGGATGAGCCACTATTTCTAGAAAGTTACATTAAAAATATTTGTCAATTGTTGTTATTATTTGAATATACTTATGCACACAAACATATTTACTCTTCTTAATATTGTTCAGACTAGCGGACTGTTCTATATACCAGATCTGGACATATGACATCAACATAATAGGCACATTTAAATTCTGCAAGACCTTTTATGAAAAGCTGTTCACCCATATGTGTCTAATTTGCTCTTAGCGATCTAGAAGCTTATATTAAGTTAACTACATAGCTTAAAAATAGATGAAGGCCTGACCTTTTAGGGTTTGCAATAAGCCATTTGTTGAAAATGTCCAAAAGAGACAACTATGGTATAACAGTCCCCAGCTGTGCACTAGGCCTACCAGAATTATGGGATTTTTTCCACCTGACGCTGGCTAAAATGAATACAGTAAATTGTCAAAGACTTTGCTTGCACAGCTTGGAAAATGTTTTAGACTTTAGAGAAACAATTCCTTGAGACGCTGTGTGGTATGCGGCCAAAGGATAGTCTAGCCTTCTTTGAGTTAATAAAACATGTGATTATGTGTTGAGTATGTTCCTTCCAAGTTGTCTATAATTTAATATTTGAGTCATATTGTGATGATTACAAGGGAAGTTGGAACAAAATGGATCATAACCATATGTTCAGCGATAAACTACTCTCTGTGTATGCTGTGAAATTGGTGAGATTAGGCACTATTTCATTTTTCTTTTCATCTCATAAAATAAACATTAACCTTGTTGAGAAATAAAACAAACATGAACAAATGAGCTAATGGGGATTTGATTATGGATGCATGTGGAACCACTAGTCTGCATTTCTTTATTCTTTATCCAGCTTCCTAATGATTGCCCTGATTTGACTTATTTGATCAAGATGAATGTCATGTGCCTGTACATATATTATAATTTACATTTTCCCCTTTCTTTAGAGGCCTCTTGTATTCAAACTGCTTTTACAGCTTTATTATCTTTGGCTGGTAAAAAAAGATTATGCTGCATAAGTTCTAGCTAAAAATAATGGCTCCGATAAAGTACAGCGCACAGATAGCCAATCAGGGTTATATTTACCTTTCAATTCATCCAGAGACCAAAGAAGGGTGCACAGGCATATTTTCTGAGTTAATTTCCAGATCATTAAAGGGAGGTTTGCTGTTTTACGGGCAGGATTTAGTAACATTGTATTTGACTATGAATACCAAGTTAAAATAGAAATAGGTTCATAGCTGCATAAATACCATATTTGCCCCAAACTGTGAACCACAACAACCAATCAGCAGTTTTAGCAGAAATTAAAGCAAATATCTGGTTAGTTGCAATGGTCTACTGAGCTACTTTGCATACAAAGTAACTCCAGCACACGTAACATGCTCAAGGGATTGCTCCCGTGTTTAATGTCAATCCAACAATATTGTTGGATTGACATTAAACACGGGAGCAATCCCTTGAGCATGTTACGTGTGCTGGAGTTACTTTGCATGCGTTGAATTCTGGAGGGGCCGTCCTCCTATACCCCAGGCACCGTACTTAATCGTTTGGAGAGGCCAGGTGTGCGTGTGCAAATTTTTGCCTAATCTCTACTGAGCTACTTTGCCATAGTTCATCATTAATAATTCTGGCTTATCCTTAACTGCGCAGCAAATCAGGGCATATTCTTGTAAAACACATACACAGATATCATTTTCTAAATACATAACTGTTCTCTAACTTCACAGAGCTGAGAAAAATGTTTCAAGGCTGTGGCTCTCAAATGAAAAGGAAAATGGTATGTATCATGGATTTCCATATTGTGTCTCTCTAGTTGTTGCTGAACTTTAACATCTATATAATACCCCCGTTAGACTTCAGCTTTCCAGCAAGCATTTTTAAACAGCAAAATACATAGTTTGCTGGGTTTGCGATAAAAGTCATAAAATGAATAACCTTCATCAAAATTAAGAATAGAAAGGAGTACTTTATGGGGGTCATTTATAAAAGTCAGATTTTTTCTGGTTGGACTTTTAAAGGGAAAAAACAGCATGCAATTAAAATTCACTTTAAAATATCTAAGAGCTGCTATGCAGGGACCTATTTTCTGTTGTAATAACTCTTCCAGTAAGAAGCTTTTTATTCCACACACACGGTACACTGGCACAGACTATAAATTACACAATCCATTGGTGTGGGTTTCCTTTGTTCAGACAAACTGTGTAGCCCATATTTTGTTTTAATTAATGACTTCTATGGCATTTCCACATTTCTGTGTTTCTTCCTTAATTTTACAAATTATTATTTTGCTTACCAATTTTCTTACATCCCACGGTGATCCTTTGTAATTTATCTTTAGTTCTTCGCAAGAGATGCAATTTCTGATGCTGGGGGCCTAATGTTAATATTGCTGAGTACAACATAAACAACATAAATCTCTGTGAGATCAATCCTATTCTAAAGGGACCCTGTGTGTGTCCAGTTAAGTTCCTGCAAAACATGGAACATGAGTAGACAAAGAACCCATACTGTAACCACCAGTATTTCTTTTGAAAATGCTTCATTATAGGAATGGCAAAACATTAACGCAAATGAAGGTTAGCTAAAAAAAGAATTTTTTTTTTAATTCACCTTTTACAACTGTAGGTGGAGGTCATGACAGGATGTTGCTGAAAATACTTTGAATGGCATTATTATATTGTACAGATGCTCTATTATGTGGAATGCTTGGGATCTTTTTCTAATATGGATCTCCATACCGTAAATCTGGGTTTATTTAAACATTAAATAAACCCAATAGTTACATCAAATACAGGTATGGGAACTATTAGCCAGAATGCTCAGGGCCTGAGGTTTTCCAGGAAAATGAATTTTTGACGTAATTTGAATCTCCATACCCTAAATCTGCTAAAAAATAATTTAAACATTAATTAAACCCAAAAGAATTGCTCTGCCTCCAATGAAGATTAATTATATCTAAGCTGGGACCAAGAGCAAGGTGCTAGTTTATTATAAAAGAGAAAAAGAAAATAATTTAAAAAAAATTTAATTATTTGATTAAAGTGGAGTCTATTGGAAACAGCCTTTGCATAAGTCAGAGCTTTCTGAATAATGGGTTACCAGATACTGTAGATCCCATATCTATACAAACTACTGTTTTATTAACACAGATAAAAAGGACATTATTGTTAAAGAATATGATTATTTGCTTAAAACGGCTCTATGGAAGATGGGCTTCTTGTTATTTAAAGATGTGCATAGTTACAGGGGCTGCTTTACTAAAATTCAGATTTATATTTTTTTTTACAAATCATATTTTTTCTCTAAAAATTCCTGTCTTTTTATTTCTCTTAAACTCTAAAAATTTGAGGTTTATTAAGTGTAAAAACCACAGAAAGTTCTAATACAAAACTTCTCCCAAGTTCTATAGAAGTCAATGGGAGCCGCACTTTAGAGATATTTGTATTTTTAGCAATTTTTACAGGTATACTTTTTAGAATCGGATCTATTAATAACTTTAATGTCATTTGTGATTTTAGAGAAATACCAATATCTATACTAATTGTAGATTTTCAGATGAAGGATCCAATAGCATAATTTGTATGAATTATATCACGTGTGAGGATTTTTTTATTTCCTGATAATTTTATATAGAATTAATATATAGATATATAGATTAATGCCTAGGCTACCCAAGGCTATAGCCTAGGGGCTCATTAGTGGTAGGGGCCCATGGGTTTTTAATTTTTTTTAAAAAATTTTTTTTTACATTTTATTTAAAATAATTCACCGGGACCCCCTCAGGCTTGCTGACTGGGACTCTGGCTCACAGCTTCTCTCGGTGTCACAGTGTGTAAGTGCACAGACTCGCCGGGCTGACTATCTTCATGTGGAAGGGCAGGCGCTCACCAGTGACGTCATTGGTGTGCGACGATGAAAACCCGAGGCTACTTAAGCTGGTTGAGCGCGGCGCACTCTCGCACACACTCGGTCAGATGCAGGCAGAGCAGACAAGCAGTCTGACTGTCGGTCTTCTTCGTGACTCCACTGTCACTCTCATTCACCATCATCACTCCTCTGAGTCTTGCTTTTTTTTTTTACCAAGAAGCTGCTGCCCAAGTTCAAGTTGCCTATTACTGGCTGTCCAATTTCCAGAACCCACCAGCACACCCTGGCCTCTCCAGCATAAGTTGGCCCGGTGCACAGTCAGAAGGGATCGGCAACCCCAATTGTAGTCAGCGTAATAAAAGAAAAACTGGCACTCAGAGCTCGATGCATGCAGGCAAAGCCCTGCGTGTTTATTACAATGTAACGTTTCGGGGGCGGGCCTCTTCGTCAGACAGCTGTCTGACGAAGAGGCCCGCCCCCGAAACGTTACATTCGCGTGTTTATTACAATGTAACGTTTCGGGGGCGGGCCTCTTCGTCAGACAGCTGTCTGACGAAGAGGCCCGCCCCCGAAACGTTACATTGTAATAAACACGCAGGGCTTTGCCTGCATGCATCGAGCTCTGAGTGCCAGTTTTTCTTTTATTACGCTGACTACAATTGGGGTTGCCGATCCCTTCTGACTGTGCACCGGGCCAATTTATGACGAAGGGGGCCGCCCCCGAAACGTTACATTGTAATAAACACGCAGGGCTTTGCCCGCATGCATCGAGCTCTGAGTGCCAGTTTTTCTTTTATTACGCCTATTACTGGCTGCACTGTGCTGGAACTTGTCTCAGTCCAAGGCAGCTAGCCTAGCTAGAAAGCAAGGCGTGGGGGGGGCAACGGGCCACAGGGCCAGCCAGAGGGGTGGTAGCAGTACCCAGTTCCAGGGTCCTGCAAGCTGCAGCAGTCAGTGCCAGTGGGCACCGGGCAGAGAATTTCTTTTTAAATTAAAAGCTACCGTGAGGCGGGGGTCAGTCAGCAGCAGTAAAATTTCTGCAGACAATGAAATAATTTTTATTTTTGTTTCGCAGCGTAAATACGCTAGCATATTTACATGGCGGTCTGCTTATTTTTAAAAACTGCGACGCGTACCGCGCCTAAATAAAGTCCGCCCCTAGAAGGGGGCCCCGTGGAAAGTGTAGCCTAGGGGCCTCACATGTCCTTAATCCGCCACTGGGGGGAGCAAATAAGATCTTTCACAGAACTACATGAAATGAAGCCATGCCTCTAAAGTAGGTACATCCTAAGTATGTACCATTCACTGCAACGTTTTGCAGTTTTTGGGGGAATGGTATGCCCAGTTGCCCAGACAGGGTACTCACAGGCCACCCCCACAGTCAGGGAGGGGCTGACAGCTTAGTGCATATTACAGTGCACTGCAAGTATCTAGCTGGTTGCAAGTAAAAACAAATAAATAAAATGGCACTGCAGCCTGGCTTTTATATAATGAGCTGCTCATTATGCAGAGATTCTGTATAACCATTCCTAATATAGCTGATGAATTCTGATGGAAAATATACCTTAAACCTTGCTGGAGCTCCAGGGAACTTTCACACGTTTTAGCAGTTGTTCCATTTACCACCAACGTATTCACCTTGCTCTCAGGAGCAGACAATGTGATACAGCATAGTATATGGTTCACATTTAAAGAAGGATCCCAAGGACACAAAACATTACATCACCTACCAGAAAATAAACAAATAATACAGTGACTGGATTGTGGTGGTAAACTTATAAAACTGTTTGAGCTTTGGGCTGGTGATAAAGCAGTTCCAAAGGGAAATTTTGCATATCATTTAAAAGGGAACTCCACAAAAACTTAACCCAAGCTTTTTGAAAAGTAAACATAATTTCAAGCAACTTTGCAGTATACATCAATTAAAAAATATGCAGACTTGCTGGTTTCTGACAGTTCACTAGGCCTAGCCCTCTGCTCTTTTGCTAATCTGTCAGACTACTTTGCTGAGCTGACTGACTGTTACTTTATATCAACAGCAATCTGTCCTCAGCCTGCATCCTCCAAACCCGGAACCGGAACATCATAGTGCAATGCATTGTGGGTTATGTAGTTCCTGCATGCTGTCTGTAAGCTGTGGAGAAGTTGTTACAATTTGTAACATCAGTGTTTAGTCTCTCCTTCCCTGCCAGGATTTCAAATCATGGAGAAAGAGAACAGTTAACCGGCTGGATTTCAGCATAGAAAATGGCATTTATTCATACTTTTTCAAGAAACAGTTAACTGTGATTTGTATATTAGGGGTTTCTGTGTTATGTGGGCCTCTTTATCAAAATTTTGAAGCTGGAGTTTCCCTTTAAAGGAGAAACAAACCCTAACCCCCACCCTACATAGACCTCCTGGGCAAATGCCCCTAACTCTTTACTTACACCTCAGTGCAGATTCTTTCCAGCGGAGTTCGCAGGCGCCATCTTCTTCTCTTTGGAAATCTTCAGAATGAGAACGGCGAATTGGCGCATGCGCAGTTGGAGTAATTTTCTTTTTAGCGACAACTGCGCATGCGGCAAATCGCACGAAAATTGCCAAAGCGCCAGTTTAACTCCAAAGATTACCGAAGCAGCTGAAGATGGTGCCTTTGACCACCGCTGGATAGAATCTGCACGGAGGGGTCAGTAAAGAGTTAAGAGTATTTGCCTGGGGGGGCAGCTAGGCTGGGGGGGAGGGTGTCTATGTAGGGTAGGGGGGCAGTGGTTTTTAGTGGTTTTTAATTAAGGTTTTGTTTCTCCTTTAAGCTTATGGTTGGGTCAGATGGTGATCTGACAGAGTCTGGGGAACACCATTTCTTTGATGTCATTCTTATGAAACTAATGAAAGAAGGTGTCCACATTAATGGTTCTTTGTATATCATATCACATATCACAACTGCATCACATATGCAGTTAAGGGAATGATAGATTTTTTTTTAAAGTAAAAGTGTTAGAATATAACTTATATCTAATGATACCAAGCACATACATTCTCTACAAAGCATTGTCTGCTCAATCTCAAAACACAACTACCTTTTTCCCTGCAAAATTATGCAGAAAATATATTATACAGCTAAATGGAGTATCCAAACGAAATAGATGTAACAGTAAATAACTACACGCTGAACTGAACTGCTCACCTCTACAGCCCTGTATTCCCTCTGGCATAGTTTTCCTTAAAATGTCTCCATTAAAGCACAATTAGGTCATGTAAACTGACCGTACAACTGATTAATTGGCCTGTCCTTGAAGACCAATAACACTCAAAAATTAAAATGTTTTCACGTGAATCAATTCATTTTTACTTGTTAAAAAATGTTTTCTTTGCAGGCAAGGTCCTGACTTTTAGTGCCGTATGTTTGCTTATCTGATCTGTAGCTGTTGGCATCCTTGGTCTGTGTTCTGTACACTTTTCCATTCAACCTCACAGACATTACATTTCAGACATGGATGTTAAACTTTAGAGAATGCAGGCTAAAGTATACCATACATGGGATGCTTCGTTTTGCAGATTTTCTCATTTCATACATAAGTCTCCACTAATCACTTTGTAAGTGGCCTGAAGCATCTGTTCAGAACAACCAGCCTGATACAATTTAATGATCATTTCATTCTGCATAAAGGTCAAACAAAGGCATATCTAACAGATTAAATTTCCCCATAAAGCGGGGTTTAAAAATACCTTTTAGATCCTAGATCCTTTTGTCTTTTAGTGAGCTCAATGACAGGTAGCAAAAGTTTTATTACAATCAATATGGTTCCTGTAGTAGCCAGTGCCAATGGAAGCAGACAAAATGAGATAAGAGAATAAAAACTATTTTATCAACAAACAGTGAGAATGAGACCTAGATGGAATATAAATATCATGCCCGTAGGTAATTTATTTACTTTGCTATTATCCATAAAAAATGAATTTACAGAACATGGTTTGAAAAACATGAACCCATTACATTAACAGAACAACAACTCTTATAAAACAATAAAACAGCCAAGCAGAAGAGGGATATGGTGATCTTCCAGTGCAAAGCTACAGATCCTGACAGCACAGCTAGCATTGACATGTCAGTAGCTATGAAAGTAATTCATAGCAACAAACATAGGTCAACACGTACTGTACATAAAAATGACCAGTCCAACAAAAGAATTGGTAAGATAATACACAAGTAAGTAGTAAGTGTGTGTATCAGTTAAACCCTAAGTGCCCTGCTATCAGGAGACTTGGTATTTCTAAGTTTTAAAAGTCATAATATCCAATATAGGCTGACAAGTCCTTTCAGTCCTACGTCAAGTTGTTAACTTGATATCTGATTTGTTTTTACACTAACAGATCCTAGATTAGAAAATGCTGTTGCCAAACAGTTAAGAAAACCCTACTAGCCCGGCAGGCAAAACTAAATTACCTGGTCTACATATTCCAAATAATATTTTTTCAACCTACATAATTGATCCTTAATGAGGCTATTTAGAAAAGGAAATTGAATTAAACAGGAATGTGGATCAGCCCGTTTGTCCATGACGAAAGGTTTCCTAGTGAAATATTACCTTTCTCGCCCTTGCTCATATTTCTCCAAAGATTAAATTTTTTGTATTATTTTTACTAAATTTGTTTACCAAAACACAAATATTATTTATGCTTGTTTACAGGAAAAATTATACGTCTAGATGTAAGATACACAATGGGGAATGGTTAAATATTCAAGCTCTGCTCCATCACTGTAAACTCTGTCTCACTTATACCCACATCAAACCCCTCTGATGACTACAACAAAAGGGAGAAGAATTTGGGGTGATGTAAAATAAGGGGCCCTGTCTGTAGAATGGCCTACCAATTTACCAGACCTCTCACGAGTGGCTGGAGTTTTCAACCCAAACTCAACCACACCCACAATGAATCCACACTAGTTACTGTGTTACTTGTAATTGTGTTATTATAACTGGGTAGCTTAAGAGAAAAAAGCTGCAACCAAACTTGAAAAACACAGAGCTTCCTCTGAACCCAAGGCATCCAGTTAACATTACAGTGCTAAGAAGTAAAAAGGAAAAGAAAAGGAAGGTTAAAAAAAGTAGAAAAAAAATAAAAGGAAAGAGAAGAATATACCAAATTATATCAAACTATGCCAATTATTAATAATAATGTCCTTAGTTTTTCAATGTTCTATAAACGGCAATAAACTGTTCAACATCTTCAACCGAAGTTATTAGTGATAATATCTTGCTATTCATAGCATTAGTTATAACCCATGTATTATAAGGTACAGTAGTTTAAGTGAGTTTGTCTGGCTGCCCAGATCTTCTGAGTAAGATTTTTACGCTTGTGTTTTTGACGAGATGTTTGTCCAAAGAGTTTGTCTGAAGTGGAACTAGAGTTTTTTTCTTAATGAATCAAGCTTAACCATTAGCTTACCTTTTAATATCTACCCAAGAATTCTAAAGATGCAATGACTGCACCAAAGTAATTTGAAAGAAGGTATCAAAGCCTCCATCTTGGTCAGTTCCATGACAGCCTAAGCAAATTCTTTAAACAGAATTAGTGGGTTCCAATTAATGACACTGTTGGGAACTCCACAATCAGAGGTTTACAATCAGACTGCTTCGGAAATACAATAGGGCAGGAGTGACACATGTCTCTTGAGATCTGTGCAATTACTTTCCATTCCTGTTCCCTTACTAGAAACCCACACATTTCCATTTGACGTGGCTTTAACATGCTAACAAATTAGTCATGTTTCTAGGAGATTAAGTCAAATTCTTCCAGATATTATTAATTCATTATTAATTAAGTAATTATTATAAAATGCCACAAATGTTAGATTTCAGATGAATCATAAATCTGTATTGTGGGGGAGGGAGGGTTTCAATTGTGTGTTGTTTACGGCGAATATGATGATCTGCTGGACAACAACTTTAATGGGCCAATGTGAAGTAACATTGATCTAAAATACAGTATCCCAAAATAAGAGGACAATTGTTTTCCATTTACAAAAGCCTGGATTCCAAAGAGAACATATTACCCACAATGGCTATATATACTCCCTAAATCCAGGGCCTGACTGGGCTGGTGGGAGACCAGGAAAAAACCTGGTGGGCCCCGGCCCTTGTTGGCCCCACCAATCTAGACCATTCCCAGCCTGAGATTTCTTTGCACTGCCTCCTGGCATTTGTCTGGCCCCAGTTGTGTGGGGGTGCGGGGTTGTTGTGGCAGTGTAGGGGGGTTGTGGCTGGGGTTGTACTGTTGGGTCCTGGACCATTTATGGCAGTCCTGATTGCTGAAAGTAATAGTACCACTGACTGTGTGGTATTGCCCTACTATAACACACACCTAACAGAGAAGGCAAGAAGCACACAGAAGAGGTAAGTAAGGAACTGTGTACAACAGTGCAAGTATGGAAAAACATTATACAGGCCTGGGACCTGTTATCCAGAATGCTCTGGACCTGGGGTTTTCCAGATAACAGACCTTTCCATAATTTGGATCATTATACCTTGTCTACTAGAAAATAATGCAAACATTGAATAAAACCATTAGGCTGGTTTTGCTTCCAATAAGGATTGATTATATCTTAGTTGGGATCAAGTACAAGGTACTGTTTTATTATTACAGAGAAAAAAGGAAATGTGTTTTTAAAATTTGAATTATTTTGATAAAATGGGATACAACCTATCTGTGATTCAGAGCTTTCTGGATAACAGTTTCCAAATAACATATCCTATACCTGTAGTAGTATATTTGCAATACAGTCTTTGCAATGCCTGATCAGATGCAATTTTGATAAAGCAAAAGCAGTAAAAGCAAACATTATAAACTAAGCTAAATGGTATGAATGTTCCTTTACTTTACATAAATGGTACTAAAAAAATCAATTTACTTCTTACAGGTTTTCTTTATTTTAATAGCTGTTCACACTTAACCCACATCTCCATAATGATCAGCCATCACCATGCTGTTTCTAGGCCACTTTTTGCCCAGGAAGATTAAACAGCACAAGTTATTTTGACCTGTCAGGTGAAAGACAGATCTGATGAAAGTCTGTACTGGGTTGTCCCAGTAGCTGAGCAAACACAGATGCTGGCAATGTCAAGGAGTCCTTTGCTAGGAACACATTAGCAAATATTGATTATCCATTGAGTAAGGGGAGCTGCTCTGGAGAAGCAAAGAAATTAAGAAACCACAGAGAAAAGAAGATAGAGACGAATGAAGGAATTTGGGTTACTAAAGACATTTTATTTGCTGACCACAGGAAAGAACAAAATTGCTTTTAATCCTCCAGGCAGATCTGTCATGCTGGTTTTGCTTTAACAGATTTCTAATTAAGTCTGTTTACAGTTAAGTACACAGTTTATACCACATTCATTAATCCAGGCTTTGCTCTGACCAATATCCTGCATTTTCATATTTTTCAGTAAAGTATCATAACAGTGATAAAAAAACATTAAGCATTTTTTTAAAAGTAATATAATTGCCAAAGCAGTGGAAGTAATACAGGTTGAATGTCTTATGACAGACTTATATTATGACTTAGCTCAACTAACATTGTCACTGTAAATTAAACAGATATTCCAAATGAAAAAGCTAAACCCTAAAGTACATTTAATGCCTATGTGGAAAAGCAGTGTTGTCAAAAATGTTGAGTTTCCATGAGCTACTTCTGAGATGCATAAGAATTCAGTTTCCCCCATAAATTGCACAGCTGCTGCTATCTCTTTACAGTGTCTTTACAAATGTTTAATTGATGTTGCCATGTGCTCTGAATTGGGTCCTGAGCTGAGACTATGCTAGTACAGTTAAACCAAAAATCTTTTTTATTTTATTTCTAAGAAAAAAATTACATTCCACGTATTGTGATTAGAGTTTTTCTTGATAAGGCAATTTGTATTCATTGACGGGAATATTCATTATTTTGGGAAAGGAAGTTTCCAGTGAAACATGTGTAATAGCATAAGAGGAGGGTGGTAGAAAACTGCACAGAAGCAGATTAGTAAATATTCCAGTATCAGCTATCTGAGGCCCAATAATTAAGGTTGGTTTTCATGCAGTGGCAGGAGCAATAGCAGGCAGAACTCAAGGTATAATAAAAAAAACGCCTCACTCTCTCACAATTACTCAATGAAGTCTCTCCACGTGACTTTTATTTCCTTTTGATGGTTAAACAAGCCCCCAATGTTTTACAGATTCCCATTTTATTTATAAACACTCCCATAGTTTGGGTCTTTATCCAGAAAACTCTAAATTATGGAAAGACCATCTTTCATAGTACATTTTAAGCATATAATTCTAATTTTTAAAAATGATTTCCTTTTTCTCTGTAATAATAAAACAATAGCTTGTACTTTGTACTACAAACCGATTGGGTTTGTTTAGGGGGTTATTTATTAAAGTAAGAATGGAAAAAATCTTATTTTACTATAAAATCTGAATTTTTTGGGAAAAAAACTTGAATTTTTCAGTTTTTATTAAAGCCCAATGCTACATGTCAAAATCTGGAAAACCAGCATCGCGGACTGGCCAATGTTGTATGTAAGTCTGTGGTGTAAGGTGAAATTCAAAAAAGGGGGGTTGTGGGTGCACACCTAAGGCAAATTTCAAAATATTTAAAGCCCTGTCTAAGTAATTCAAGTAAATATGCAAGTGCATGTTATTTTAAAAACAGGGTTTTTTTTTTTTGTAACAAAGTTATTATCATAAAATTGATAAGCCACCATACCATGTCAAGGTAAACCCCACACAGTGGTCCATACCTTGTTCACCTCTTATCATAGTATAAAAGGTATTTTACCTCTCTGCTTAATAGCATTACTTTGTATGAACATCTCGTGTGTCTTGGTTTCAAACTGTGAGCTAAATCCTCCCCCGCCACTGCTGATGCGGCTTTTAAGAGGGAGAGACTGCCCAAACCAATGCCCATTTTTCTTATTAGAAGAGAGGCGCCAAGTGAAGGGTTCTGGACAAACAAAGGGGCACGACAGTAAAGCAAAGTCTTTTGGGCAGAAGGTCGCAGTACAAGGCGTAGACAAAAGGCGTAGTCAATCAGGCCGGGTCGGGGCAGGCAGAGTACAAGCGGAGTCAGACAGGCAAAGGTCAAACCAGGAGATCAATCACAAAGAATATCGATAGAGCGGAGTCGGTTACCAGGCAGGGGTCAGGATATAGAATAGGATATAGTCAGAATTGTCAAAAACCAGGCAGGAGTCACAACAGGTATCAGAAACAGGCAGGAATAAACTCAGAAGGCACCAGGAACTCACTAGTAGGGATGTAGCGAACCGCCGAGTATGTGTTCGCGAACGCCGTTCGCGAACACCGGCAAAAAATGCGAACAGTTCGCGAACTGTTCGCGAACTTCGAACATCCGAAAATCGTTCGATTCGAACGATCGAAGGATTTTAATCGTTCGATCGAACGATTTTCGTTCGAATCGAACGAAAATCGTTCGATTTTAGCGATCGAATGGTCGAACGATTTTGACGCGAACGCCTATTGGCGAACATCGCGCGACGTTCGCGAACTTGCGGCGGACGCGAACAGTCGAAGTTCGCGCGAACTAGTTCGCCGGCGAACAGTTCGCTACATCCCTACTCACTAGGAATGAACCTATAACGGGCAAGGATTTTACACATATCTATCCCTTTTAAACATTTGAATTTCGCGCCATTAGAATAAGATATAGAATAAGATATATATCTTATATCGCCCCATTGCGCGCTGACGTCATGACGCCAGCGCTCATGCGCCTTTAAATAGAGAAGACACGCGGCGTGCGCGCCCTAGGCAAGTTCACGGAGGAGGAACACAGCGTGGCGAGCGTCTCCGCCGAGGAGGCTGCAGGCGTACCTGCAGACCTCCTACCACTAGACCACCAGGATAAGTTATTACATAAGGTCACATCATGGATTCTAGTTTGGCCAGACTTTTATATTTTTAAAAATAAGAAAAAAATTGGATTTTGATAAATAACTCCCTTAATGTTTAAATGATTTTTAACAAACTAAAGTTATAGTTATTTAAAATTACGGAAAGATTCCTAATCCTAGGTCCCAAGCATTCCATATAATATTTCCTATACCGGTACTTCAATGCACTAGAAATGTCATACAGCCATATTCCAAAACCATATGCTTCTAAAAAAGGAATTTCTGAGATGTACATAAGATGCAGTAACTGTTTAGGGTCCATAGTGATAGCTCACTGGCTCTTTTTTAAAGCTATTATGACCTTGCCATCGCCATTTCTACGGTATGGTATGGTATGGTATGGTATGGTATGATATGATAGCAGATTCCTGAATGAGCAAGAATTTATATATAGAGAGCAAATCAGAAAGAAGGAATGCACTTGTTTCCTGTGTGTATAAGAAGGGCTAATAGAGGATAACAAGTTAAAGGAGTGCATGTAGTCATTATCAAAAGTACTTTCTAGACATAAAAATCTGAGATTTTTGCAGTCCTGTTATAAGACTTTATAGATGACTTGGGTATAAAGCCTGATAGTACCATATAATATATTATTTTACTTCTGAGAGAAGTAGATCCTTAATTAAACATAAATAGAACATGATTCACTATTTTCACAGCATGGTTCCCCCTTCATGTTTATTATTTTTTAATATGCAGGCCTTTCAGTTCCTGCACCTGGCGCAGTTAGACACAGATGCCTTCTGGGTCACAAGAAAGTGATTGTTTTCTGATTGAGATACTTTTGGTGTAAATGTAGCCTGAGAAAACAAAGGAAAATATGCAGTGTGCCTCTCTCGGCTACTCCTGGGCAGACACCACACTCTCTTGCACTAAGAGATGAGCGATCATTTTATTTACTCTAAGTTATGTATGCTATCTACTGCCAACTTACTAAACACTACAGAAAGGAACAGATAATATGAAAGCAAAGAAAATAAACTTTCTATAACTGTGTTTTAGCCTATGGCATACAAGGCTCTTTATCTATTCAAGTTCATGCTTATACTGTACAGCCAGGTGAAGGCACCTAAAGAACAGTGAACAAAAATAAAGTCATATATACAGTATTTCGCAGCACTACACCCCTCTGTCTGTATTGCCAGCACTGTCTGTTTAGGAACACAGTTTACACACACTTATACATGAGCACTATCCTCTCAAGAGTGTGTTTTTAAGGATTGTACCTAATGTACCTATACCTTTTCATTGGGACATTTCAAGATTCAGTCAAGTGCATCAGATGCAGGTACAGAATTATTTAGTTTGGCACATGTTACAGATATGTTAATAGACATTGTTCCTCGATATATAGTAAAGCTCTTGATTACTCTTGTAACTTTATGTAGATGGCCATTAAATTCTTTTAGGATTTGTTATGTGTGCATTGCTTAGTTGAATCCCTGTGTAGCTAGTGCATTGCTAAACTTTAAGCATCTTCAGCACTTTCTGGATTAAAGTTCTCTGCTATAAGACATGTATCTGGGCAACAGGAGATGATGATCTTGAATGCCCTGACATGCGCTAAGCAAACAGAGTTATATTTGTGTAAGGCCTACTTGTGTATATAGGGACAGATGCCAGAGGTACCAGCTGTCCAGCGATTTGTCCTCATCTTCACTGCAGGAACCCACAATGTAAAATGGGAAAACACTCCAAGATCTAAAGCAAATACGCAGAAAATCAGTTCCTGCTATGATAATAATGTGAGCACCCCATACTTTGCTGACATGGGAGTTTTGTTCTACCTTAAAGAATATACATTAGTGAGGAAACTAAGCACAGATAACCTTGCTCTGTTCTTTTTTTTTTTTTTTTAGATTATACACATATATTAGCCCTTTAGAATGTCTTGCACTAATTAGAAAACTATCCAACAGTTTAGCATTTACAACTGGCAAATTTTAAGCAAGATAATAAGTGCAAAGCCATACCCAGACAGTGAAAGGAAAGTGGGATTTATCTATTGTATCTGTTGTAAAAATATCTGTCTTCATTCTTGCAGAGTTTTATGAAGTTCTGCATGGTACATCTAGTCTCATATGTGGCTTGAAGGGCATGTTTAGTCCCAATGGCTCATTCCTGTGAAATATTCCCACTGTTTCTGCAATATTTTTCTCTGATGCTACATTCTTTAGTAATTGTGGTGAGCAGCCAGATGTTTCTTTTACAAGATCAGAACCTGTAGGTCAGGAGAGGTGAGCTGGAAAATAGCATGCATGTGTTGAGATTTAAGGGAAATTATGTCTTATTATATTGTAGGATGCATAAGCTGGGGAGAGTGTTAAACTGATTTGTACACTCACCACCCCAGCAAAGACCTTTACCTTCTTGACCTGGAGATTACACATATTTTAGTTTCCTTTCATGTGAAGTGCTATATTAGGTTGGTGGCTTCTGAAAATGTTAGAGGTTCAAGAAATCCTCGTTCAAAAAAATGTATAATACTAACTACTTGTGAGAATACAAGTAAGTACTGGATGCTTTGTTTTTAACAAAATATATTGACTGTATCAATGGTTGCATAGCATGGAATGTGAAAGAGAACAACCCCTGCTAAATCCACAATTAAAGCAATATTCATACTTGAACATACAGTAGCAAAGTAAATTTATAAAATGTACTTTATTCACTCTATATTTTACTATAATACAGTATCTGTTAAATTAAAAATACGCTAGCATTTCTCTCTGTATATAAAGTAAATATTTTTTTAATGCAAACTGCTAATCATATTGAATATTAAATACTCTTTTTTCTTTATTATTCTGCTTACTAAATGTTTAGCTGATTCCGGTTTATTAACTTGCATGAAACAATGGATTATTTTTATGTATATGTCAGGGTATCAATTTACAGATATTGACAGCACCAGTCATGGATTCCTGTGCTTAAAATGCCTTTATTGAGACATGGGTTTCAGACCCCAATACACTTGGCAACCAAGTGTATTGGGGTCTGAAACCCATGTCTCAATAAAGGCATTTTAAGCAAAGGAATCCATGACTGGTGCTGTCAATAGCTGTAAATTGTGAGTGAACGGATACATGGTGGAAACCGTTGGACGTGCATCAGGTCTTAAGAATTGGGAGGTTACAGGTGCTGACTGAGCACCTGTAAAAATCTATATGACATATGATCTATATGACGTATGAGTATCATACAGAAATTATTTTTTAATGAGCAGAATCAGCCAAAGCCAAGACACCATCATATGTGTCCCTTTCTCTCTTATAAAGGAATATATATACAGAATATATACAGAAACTACTATACATATGATCCAAGTTCATTGCAAATATGTTCTGTTAGGCTTCTCCCCTCCCTTAATCTCCACCATTAATTTTTTATTTGCAAATCAGGGAAGAAAATTTGGGGAAATTAAAAAATAAATATGTCATCCAGAAGTGCTGCTCCCTCCCACTCATTCAAATGTGCTAGCTCTACGCACTGACCCATGCCCCCCATCCAGTAATTTGACTTTTTCTTTTCCTCTAAATTAGAGTAGTGATTGGCAAACATATTCAAAGTATTACTATAGGTATAGGATCTGTTAACGGAAACCTATCCACGAAGGCTATTTCCCATAGACTCAATTTTAATCAAATAATTTTCTCTGTAATAATAAAACAGTACCTTGTATTTGATCAAAACTAAAATCCATATTGGAAGTAAAACAATCCTATTGGGTTTAACTAATGTTAAAGTTTTTTTAGTAGACTTAGGGGCAAATTTACCTAGGGTTGAATATCGAGGGTTAATTAATCCTCGATATTCGACTGCCAAATTAAAATCCTTCGACTTCGAATATCGAATGGTCGAATAGTCGAACGATTTTTAGTTCGAATCGTTCGATTCGAAGTTGAAGGTCGAAGTCGAAGGTCAAAGTAGCCCATTTCGATGGTCGAAGTAGCTAAAAAAAACACTTCGAAATTCAAAGTATTTTTCCTCAATTCCTTCACTCGAGCTAAGTGAATGGGCCCCTTAAGGTATAACTATCCAAATAACGGAAAGAAGTCTTATGCAAAAAACCCAGGTCCAAAGTATTCTGGATAACAGGTCCTATACCAGTACCTATAAGGGTCTGATGTTTTATGAACATACATGTACAACACAGGTCAACGAAATGCTAGAAATCAAATTCTTGTATATTGTATAATCTATGTAAAATTGAGGCCCATTCAATCTTTTTTAAAGTATATAGATACCTCAGGCCATACAGTAAAACGTATGATATGTTTTTCTAAACAGAGAAAGAAGTCATATTCTCCATTTAAAGCTTTGAAATAATTATAGGATTTTGTACAGTTACACATTTAAACTTTTTCATAATGTAGTTACTATGACCATTTGATCAAAATGTCTCTTTAAGAAAAAGTTTGTTCTATTGTATATTTTTAACTTCTTATCAGTAAGCTGTTAATGTCACAAGATCAAGTGGTTATAACATATTAACACGTTCTCTAGACCATAACCTGTCTACAAATTATCTTTATTGATATAGAGAATTCCAGATGCCCGGTAAATTGCTAAGCTGAAGACCACAAACTGTTTGTCTTAGTAGAGAACTGAATTTTTTCATGGGTTTAACCAACAAAAAAATACAAGATTACAAGTTTATGGAATTCCACAAATTACCTAGAATGTACCAAAATGCTGAAAACTCTTTTGTAAGTGTGGTTTTATTTTGGAATTCCAGTCTGGAAATACTTGGCAGGAACATAAAACAGTAGCAATAAAGTTTGTAGTAATTAGTTGATTGCACTCAACAAAAACACAATCAGACAGGATAATTCTGGTGTTTACAATGTGTTAAAATGCCAAAATAGGGATTAACCACATTATATTAACCAATTTACTTGCAATATAAAGCCCTTGTGTAAAAAGCAAGATAAAAAGGAAGCAACCTATAAATTGGCATCTAATCTAAACATTATGTTGCAAATCTACTTTAATCAACTCTTAAGCTTTCATTTGCTAAACAGCAAGCACCTATTATTAAATATTTATTTGAAAAAATGAATAGGTTTCTATTTTAAAACATCACAGAATATTTTAATAACAGCAAAAAAATTCTCACGATTAACAGAAATTACGCTATCTCTAAAATAAAAATGATGAAGGACTTAAATATTTTCCAATTGTAGTCACTATTATACAGTTTTTACTGGTGAAACATGTCACTTTTCATTATAGTCAAGGCCTTTGAATTATGCAACACATGAAATCACTATTGAAGCATTTTGTGAGAAGTCATTCAACTTTAAGGGGGTTATTTATCAAAGTCTGAATTTAACTCAATATTTTCTGCTACAAACTCCGATCAAATCCACTCTGGTTTTTTATGCTTATTTATTATTAAATTTCCCCGTAAATTTGCTTTGATTTTTCATCCAATATTCAAGATTTTTTTAGATTTTTCATCTGATTTTCAAGATTTAAGAATTTTTTCGGAATTTTCACCCAAAAACTCAGAACACTTCGGGTTATTGCACAAAACCCAGCGCACATCAAAAAATCATTGAGACTTGTCCCATTCACGGAGTTTAATAAATTATGAAAATTTTTTGATTTTTTAAAAGTCAGATTTTATAAAAAAAAAAACACAAATCTTTCTTGATTTTTGCATTTGGAGTTTAGAAAATAACCCCCTAAATATATTGTATTATCCTTTATGTAAAAGTCAGTAATAGATTACAAATACAGATAGACTATGGGGCAAATTTACTAAAGGGCGAAGTGACTAACGCTGGCAAAAATTTGCCAGCGAGACTTCATTTCAGTACTTCTCCGATTTACTAATGGGCGCAGGCGTAAATTCGCTAGCGAAAGAGACTGACGCTGGTGTTTATTCGTACTCAATTGCCAGGCGAAGTTGTCTATGATTCTACTTGAAGGCTGGAAAAGTCAAAATAGGAATGCTAATCATTTAAAAAACATAAAAACAATTGGTCATTTGTTTGTTATATGCTGTATTTACTTTATAATTACTTATTGTTGCTGTTTCTCATTAATGCAGGCTGTTATGCAGCATGTTTTCTCTTGTTGTACAGGAAACTACTTTGTTATAACAACAATGGTTTTGGACACAAACAGTTTATGACCATACAGTAGATGTCCAAATGAAAATGCACAAGGAAATGTTTGGAAATACAATTTACTAGTGTATTTAATGACTATCGGCATTTGTATCTTTGCACACACATAGTAAAGTTATCCCAGTTGAAAAGTACATTTTGTTTCGTGCCAATTAATAAAACAGACTTTATACACACAGCAGCCTAAAAGAGGAAAGCAAGTTAAATAATTATTTTTCCATGGCTGAATTTTATTCCCCTTTATAGACTTGGAATCAGCTCCCTGGAAAGCATATAAATGTTCTTGTTAGTATCACAATGTATGCCTTTTTCCAATAAAAAAGAATAATTAACCCCATAAGCACTAACATAAAGTAACAGTCTGTCAATGCCAATGCGACCTTTACCCTATTGCGATGCATTAGATAACTGTGGGTTAATGTAAAAGGGAATTTCCACATTTAGACCTCAAGTTTCCAGCAAATCTGTGACTACGTTTAGCTGTGAATATATATCATCAGGCAAAAGCAATTTTTTTATGTGACAATGGAAGGAATGCCTCACTAACCTAAGATGCTTGGCTGTGACAGTTGGCTCTGAGGCAAAGAATGTATTCCCTTTTTTTTTGCTTTTTGGGGCCTTGGACAGGTTACGTTATTATCCGATTGTTCCAAGCAACAATAAGTAAATAACTGTGCTAGGTTGGCACAATGTTCATCCACTTCTATTTTTTTTGCTGAACTGCGTGACAATCTTTCCCTGTCTTGAGGATACAGTTATTCATTTAGACCTTTCATTAGAGATCACACTAGATAGAATGACTCGAAATGGAAAATCATATGTTGTTGGGTGATAAAATTGCATGAGCATAGCACTTATGTGTGCAGAGGCCATTACAGAGAAGGGATCTGGGCACAATCTAAAAATACGTGAACTGCTTGGGGCCTGAGAAGGTATAGGAGTCTAGTGTGGCAATGACTGATAAAATATTCCATGAAAAATGTCTTATTCCCAAAGTTTAAGAGGGCCATAAAATGATGTTGCTATGGTATCTTCTAATTTCACCAATGTAAGGAGCCTAATGATGATTCCTCTGCAAATACAGTCAGATATAGTATCTGGATAAGAATATTACTTCCTATGATGGGCGAATCTGACCCATTTTGCTTTGAAAAAAATTTGCTGAAATGCAATATGGGCGGCAAATTTTTGACACACAACAAATTTTTTCACCCATTAGAGTCTATGGGGTAAATTTACTTACCTCCGAAAATCTGCCAGCGCTGGCATCGCGCATATCGCAACACTTCGCCAGGCGTAAATTCACCTGGACAACGCTAATTCACGAAGATCCAAAGTTGCGCACAGGGTACTGAATGCTTGCGAAGTTGTGCTAGCGATAATACTATCAGCAGTTCAAGTTACGCTAGCGTTGGCTAATTTGCATACGGCATGCAGTTAAAGTACAGTGGACGTATATGTTGCAGCAAATACATTACACTACACAAGGCCAGGGAACCTTAATAAAATAAAATAGAGGTGCCCTACACATGTTGAGATTTTCAACAAAATTTCAAGTAAGTCCAATGTACTCCATTGCACTTGCCTGGTCTGAGGTGGCGAAGGCAAGTCTGGCGATAGAAGTAACGGTCAGTAAAATAAAAAACGTAGTGTATTTGCGTAGTAACGTTCTTTCGCCAGAGCTAAAATTCGCCTGGCGATAGAGTGCGAAGTTGCACCAGAGTCTATCTCCTTTGCTAACGAAATTACGCCAGCGACAAAATATTTTGCTCATCACTACTTCCCACAATTACATGGTGTGACAAGCTGGTTGCATGTACATGCAGGTTTTGGGGGAATTAGCTTTGGTAGGCAGGTTTAGCATAGGATCAGGAGGATAAAGACACGGACACCGTGTCTTCAGGCAAAAACACAGGTTTATTTCGGCAACTCTTTCCAACATAAAGATAGTGGCAAACAGGAACACAGTTCATTAACATTTTAACAACACGCATTCAAGACTTTTCCCCACGCTGGGATTCTCACCATACAGGGTGTCTTCCACTCTTGAATATTCTGGGCTTCTCACTAAGCCCTGTTGACTCTCCCCTCCAGGGATACAAATTCACCAACCTGTGGACTGGCTCATCTTCTGTCCTTTCATTCAATTTAGACTCTGCTCCTATGCTCCTTACAGTGGCAGGCAGCACCCCAGATCTCCCTCTGGGAGTTCCTAACACAGACAGGTAACCTTCCTGTTCTGTGCCCTGCTCATAGAGACATTCCTCTCATTAGAATTAAATATCTTTCCACAGAACAGCCTTCTAGTGGAAAGTGAGCTCCAATATACAAACTGCACCTCTGGAATGGATTACCTGACTCACCTGTTCCCTCCACAACACTATAGCTTTCAGGGCCAGACAGCAAAACCCTTCTCTGTTTATTCACATTTATCTTGCAGGTTACATCTTCCATTATGGAGAAGGCAAAACACAAATTTTTACACATTTCCTTGGTCACTCTACCACTTTGGATATCGCAATAAAAAGCAATTTAAGTTTTATTCTATAAAAGTGACCAAATAAAGCATACTTATTATAACATGGATGCTGTATTAAGCCGATAACATCTCAGACCATTAACACTGTTGCACTCAATTCAACTGAAAAATGAGTGGATGTCTTCCATTCTTTATTCTAACTATACTGTATATTAATTTAGAATACTAAATGTGGACATGAATATAGCAGTTATGTATTCTAACTTATTTATGTCCAACACAGCAATCATATTGGGAGTGAACCCACCAACAGATAAGTGGGGTCCAGGTGCTCATTGCCCCACCTTCAGTTTGCAGGAGGTTGCAGAAACTGTAAACTTCTCGTGTAGCAGGCAGACAAAAACAGGATCCAAATTAGCCAAAGTAGCGCAGATAGAAAGTTATTTATCTAAGAAAAATAAATCACAAAAAGCTTTTCGTGATTGTACCTGAGAAAAGGGGAGCACTTAACCATAGGTCTATGATTTAGTACCACCTTTTCTCAGGCACAAAACGCTCAAGTCTTTTTGTCATGTAAAGTATTTCCCTTATATTCTAACTGTTAATGGTCCACTAGACCTAAAATGTATATATGGAAATATTCTAGGAACTTGCAAGCACAAAATATATTTTAGATCAAGATAAAATCTTACGACAGCAATTTTTTTCCATGCAACTCCAAGCTACTTTTTGTATGCTTTGCAAGTTAACTGAAAAAACACAGAGGCTATAGAGTTCAATGACAGAAATTGTTCACCACAAAGAATTATTCAATTTGCTTTCAGCAAGTAAAAAGTATAACATGTATAAAATATGACATATATTGGGTTCTCTCGGGGTATGGGAATTTTAATATAAACATCTGTGTATCGTGCAAGAAGCTCAACTTGTAAAATAAAATAAAAAATGTAATATTTTATATTTTTTTATATTTTTTTCAGAATGCATGTGTTTGTTTTTGGAGGTTTGTTTTACTTTTAATTAAACTCACAATTTAAAAAACATATTTTTACCTAATTTATTAAAAAAATCTGAATACAAAAACCACAATCAAATAAAACTGTGAAAAGATTACTTCCAATTAGTATTCTAATTTTAAATGGGTCAACAAGCTCAAAAACCTTTCATTGATAAAAATTTTAAATTTAATAATTAGCTTACATTTTGCCTAGGACAGCCTCCATTGACTTCTACAAGCTTTCAGATGCTGACCTTTTACATTAGGGTTTTTTAGTTTTGCTTAAAAAATATAGAAATTTTGTGTTTTTCAAACCATTAATCAAATTTGTGGCTTCTACAGTAAACAAATATGAGTGTTGATATCTCGCCCCCACCAGTGTAAACACTCCAAAGTCAACTAGAAAAAACTGAGAAAAAGAAAATGATTGGATGCATGTATAAGGTCATTCATTGATGTGCAGCTAAAACAGGTTGATATTTCCACCTAATGCTGTGACCTAATGAAGCACTGACCAAATTCATTATCAGTACATTTTGTCATCCATATTTGTAGCCAAATTGTATTCATTTCCAGACAATCGATATGTGGCTTTATTGGTCAGATATTCAGAAATTTGGCCAAAAAATCTCCAATATAACAGACTTAAATAGAGGACTTATTGTATATACTTAGTAGGTGAAGAAATATAACTTTGCTATTAAAATTATCCTCAAAAACAAATATGCCCTCCGTGCTAAAAGGGGAAGATAAATTTGGTGCCATGCTTTATGACTTTGTATTTATCAAATTTAGATGACATTTCTAAAGATTTACAAGGTGAAATATTTCAGGTTTTTCCCCTTCAGGCATCAAAAGAATCTGCAGCACTTTCTAATATAAAGATGAAGATGATTCCTGATGGGAGACAAATGAGTCATATCACGGACGCCCTATATTTTAATACATCTGTGTAGAATTGAGCAGAGACTTTCATGTTTGCAATGATAAATTGTCTTCTACTGAAAATTTTCCCCCTGGCGGTTGGTTGTGTTGCTGAGTTTTAAGAGCATCTGCTTTTGATGTGAGGTCAGAAAGGGGCTGAAAAGCTTTTGATATGATCTCTATGCACAGTAACTTGGAAACCTGTTTGTAACTGTGGAAGTGTTAATGTCACTCTAATGCAAAGCGTAGATCATTTACATGTGGTTAGAATCTGCAGTGGACGGAACTAAAATGCTGGAAATAATAGGACTAGTAGTTACATTTGGATAACCATACAGGAAATTTGCTTGCTCTTGTCAGATATAATTTACGTTAAGAATATCTAATATCCTGAACACCATGAAATAATCTGGAAGATTTCCATTATTTTCGCTCATGTGAACTCACAGTAAGGAATTGTGCTAATTCTGATAGATTCATGTATAGTGGAATGTAAAACATACACTGCACTTCAAAAGCAGAACAAATCAAATATTGTAACAATATAATAAATCCATAAATGATAAAATCATAATAAAATAGTTTGTCATTACGAGAAAGAATAGTGTAGAACATCGGCCTTTTCCAGTACTCACATTTTGTTGATCCGGAAGAGCAGTGGCGGAACTACCAGGGGGGGTGTGGGTGGTGTGATTGCACCTGGGTCCGTACCCCCTTGAGGCCCACCAGATGCTTATGCCAACATGAATCTGGTGTTAAAAATACGTCCATAGGAGTATAAGCCCCGGCTGCACGATCAGAACCCAGAACCCGATATGACTAGTTATGTTAATGCAGAAGAGTAAAGAAATCCTCCTACAATATTATACTGGAAGCTCAAAGGCTATTATAATTCCTAAATCAATTACTGATTTTCCTCCTTCATTACAAATCATTTTTCCTTTAAATTTTTGCATTGAAATATATGTCAACTCGGCCATTAGCTCCATCTGTATGATCTGTATCACCCTGGCCTGCTTAGCTCTTGCTAAGGCACATAGCTCTAGATCATTCCTTTATTAATAATGGTCACTAAGTATTTGCAAGGCCTTATTCCTCCTTTTTAAAAATGATGTGCCATGTGTGCTTGAGCAAAAAGGAAGTCTTAACCTGACTGAGCCTTAAAATTACGACATGACTAAGTTAGCAGAGGGAGCTCTGGTAATAGATAAAGAGGATTATGGATTTAAGGAAAATTCTGGCTGCATTGCTAGCATTAAGCAACAGTGGAGATGTCTACACTGATCATAAGTGGTAATGTGGCACTGAGTACTTCAGCAGATGCAACCCACCAGCGATATCACAAGGATATGACAAACCCCCTGCCCACCCCAACCGCCTTAATGCTGTGATCCTACTTTTTTAGTCGTAAGCATTTCCATAAGAATACAAAGGTAAAAGGTTAATATGAATTTATCATGAAAACAAAGCAACCTTATTAAATTTGTCATTTTTTTTTCTAGTACATTAATAAGATAATTTAAGAAATATATTCATATACAAAACTGTGTGCTAAAATAATCTTGTTTATCATTATATTTTGAACAAGATGCCTGTCTACAGCACAAAGATTAAACTGTGATAAGTAAATAATGCAGAAATATTGCTTCTTTAATTTCATCTCACCATGCACTTTAGTGTCCATATACTGTATTTGACGGAGCATTACAAGTTGATGCTCTAACATAAGACTCGACAGCCTGTGCCTGCATGTTGCTCTTATAATAAAAATAGAATATGATAATCCTATAGACAGTTTTATAGGGAGCTAAAACAAGCTGTCAACAAGAACCGAAAAGGCTGAAAACAAGAACTGAAGCCAACTAAAAGAACTGCGATCAAACATATACTGTTTCAGGAAAAGCAATTAATAAAAAGAAAAACAACAAATTAGACCCCCTAAACTCTGTCTCTAGAATGTTGCCCCCTGGCAGGGTTACCAAAATGAACTAGAAGTGCAATATTTCAGGTATTAGACAAATATTTAACACTACAACAGTCCTCCAATAACAGTCCCTTCTTTGGCATTTGCCTTTTTATTCTGCCCAACAGGCCAACATAGTCTGATACCTTTTAGGTATTGTAGTTATAGAATATGAGTGTTTTATAAAAGTAACTTGAGTGGAACAGTAAAAGAACAAAACGGTTTGACCTAACTGTAGGTTTCTGTCAGTGCACTGCCCCTACAGTATATACCAGTGATCCCCAACCAGTAGCTCGTGAGCAACATGTTGCTCTCCAACCTCTTGGATGTTGCTCTCAGGGTCCTCAAAGCAGGGCCTTATTTTTGAATTCCAGGCTTGGAAGTGAGTTTTAATTGCATAAAAACTAAGTATAGTGCCAAGTAGAGCATCTTGTAGGCTGCTAGTCCACATAGGGGCTACCAAATAGCCAATCACAGCCCTTATTTGTTAACCCAAGGGACTTTTTCATGCTTGTGTTGCTCCCCAAATCTATTTACATTTGAATGTGGCTCATGGGTAAAAAAGGTTGGGGACCTCTGGTATATACCTTGGTGGGGAATATGCAGAAAGGTGTATAAACACTATTTGAATTTTTTTTAAAGAAAAATATTTTATTACATAGACTGAAAGAAAATCATGTTACTAATAAGAATCTTTTCAATCTTCCAACCTACCCCCTCACAATAGAGCAAGGTATGGTAGCAGTTGCATTACACTGAAAGCCTAAAGTAAGATGGGGAGCTGGTCCCAATAGGCAGAGACAGACTATCATTATTTGCATTCAATCTGTGGAATCAGGTATGTCTGTGTAAATAAATACATTTATATTAAAGGTGTAGTTCACTTCCAATCTACATTTTATGCTAAGTTGATCCTAGCTGTTAGATAAGTGTATAGAACTCACATGCAAGCTTTGTTTAAAAAAAAAAAAAAACAGTATGTAAATTGCACGTTTACTTTCAGTCCACATTTCAACTTGATAGGAGCCCACAGATTAATGTACAGATTTTTTTAAAGGTGAACCACCCATTTAATATTTGGAAGTTCAGATAGTGTTTATGCACTTTTGCAGTATACCCTAATTGAAAAAAAAGTGGGGGGTATTTTCCCTTTAAGGTAAGGTTTCATAAAGAATACAAAGAATACACGACACAAGGCAGTACTGTTGTCTTAATAATATTGTCATCTGGAATTTAGTTGGGCTGCTAACATGGATATAATACATCAACAACCTCCAAGCTGCATTTATCATTCCTTAATTGATTGTTACATCACTGCAAAGATTTTATATTTAGTAGCTTTTCTAAACTATCCTTTTTTTTTGTTTGTTATTTATAACCTATTTGGGTAAACCCTTCAGTACTATTTTGCATTTTGCAATGTTCATTCCCTAGTAGGCTATTCAGCCCACTCTGTTTTCCCAATGATTGAAATGGGGTGTTTGGCTGCTTTGCACTCCATGTTTATGTTTTCAGCTCAGCAAGCCACTTGTTCTCCAAAGGAAAGAATTCTACCCTTGGGGATTTCTATAGGCTCAAGATGTTCTACTGTCTTGTTCTGATAATTATGGCACCAGAGATCTAGCCAACAGTAGACAGACACAGTAGCATCTGAAAGATATTACCACTGTCTTTAGTCTGAATCTGTTCTCAATCCTCAGCACAAAGGCTGAACTGAAAGTGATTACCCCATTGAGGAATTCTTAAGGTATTCTAAGCAAATGGTGCTAAGATATTGCAAGAACTTGCTTTATGTAACATTTTCACTAGGTTATGTCTGCAATGTGGAAGTCATGCTATTGGTTTTATGAGCTTAGTTTTTTAGCAAACGACCATGCAGGTCTTAATTGTTTCTGAGAAATGCTGCAATTTATCATCAGTCGCATGCTTAGCTTTGCTTGGTTTGAAACAGATAGAAAAATATGAAAAACGAATGAGTTTCCATCGCTAAAACTAGTCAGAAGGGTGGGAAATGTTTCTTCCTTCTAATGTTCCCCTGTTATTACTCAGTACATGAAACATTCATGAAATGCCAGGGCTGTTTCTGGGTAAGGAGAAGAGCCCAATAAGGAGAAGAGCTGAATCAGAAGAGCCTCTGATGTGGCAGCCCTGGTGGGTCTTGACCCCCCCCCCCCTCAGTCCGACACTGAACATATACATTGAGATAGGATTGGCACAAAATCCAAAACGTAGTGATTACAGGTGCCACAGTTTCTACATGCCAATGTGTATATATTGATAGCTATAAAAAAAGTTATTCATATAGTAGGCAATCTGCAACAAGAAAAAAAATCTGTAAAACATACATGACTTTCCATAATCAGGATAAAAATGAGAAAAGAAAACAGCCTCTTCATGTACCATAATGCCAAAAAAAAAAAGAAAATGAGTGAATTCAGTTTTAGCAAAGACATTTTTACACCATACCAGACATTAACTCTTGTATAAATATATGAGCTGTGATGTGGTGCAAATTATTTAAACCTGTCTCTGCCATAAAATAAATGTATATGAAATCAAGAACAAGCAAAGCAAACATACTGTATGCATGTTGAGGAAACTGGATTCATTCACAGACTTTCCCAAATTCCAGGAAGCACTTGCTCCAAGAGTTGCATATGTATTGTGTCAAATTTCTCAGTGACCTTGGGCCCAGGATTTTCATCTGCATGCCTGGGTAACACCTAGAAGCACTTCCTCTGGATTGTATTACATTTTAAGTTATTTTCTACCCTCAAGGGGCCACACTACCAACAATATAATTACAGGTGCATTTACCTCCCCTTACAGAATGTTTACAGAGTCACAACTGTCCCATTTCTGCACAAAATAATAAAAAATTCTGGAATGCCTAACAAATGTAGATTTCAAAAGTGAAGTGAAGAAAAACACCTTTGATCTTACAGCAGGATAAAAGTAAGGCAATGCTGAATTCAATTAAAACATTTAAACCATTTAAGAGCAAACTTGAGAACTTAAAGCATGATACATATACTGTATAGTAATTGTACCATATAAAACAAAGTAAAAACAATACGCGGTAAATATCGTTGGGTTTAACAGCTGACATAAAACATTTGAAGGTCAACAGTGTTATGCATACCTTTGAGCTTCCAGGGGGTTGACTTGTGGCTCCATTTATGATTCTTCCATGGCAATTTGTGTAAATACTGATTTAAACACAAAAAAGGAACATTCTGTGCAAACATTAACCATGCCTTTATACTTTACTTGCACTATTTTATAGGCACACTACCATTAAAATTATATCAGAATCATTGGGGCATTGGAGGTGAAAATTACCTCCCGCACAGGTAACAAAACTCCAAAAAATATCTTTGAATTGAAAAGAATTGAAATTGTCTTACCATAGCCTGTTAAACCGTGTACTGTTATCTTCATAATTTTCACATGATTAAAAATAAAGGTATAATAATAAAGGAAGTATCTAGGGGGCCCATTTACTTAGCTCGAGTGAAGGAATAGAATAAAAAAAACGTCGAATTTCGAATGATTTTTTTCTACTGCGACCATCGAATTGGCTACTTCGCCCTTTGACTACGACTTCGACTTCAAATCGAACGATTTGAACTAAAAATCATTCGACTATTCGACCATTCGATAGTCAAAGTACTGTCTCTTTAAAAAAAACTTCGACCCCCTACTTCGCCGCCTAAAACCTACCGAGGTGCCATGTTAGCCTATGGGGAAGGTCCCCATAGGCTTTCTATCAATTTTTAGGTCGAAGAAAAATCGTTCGATCGATGGATTAAAATCCTTCGAATCGAACGTTTCAAAGGACTTAATCGTTCGATCCAACGATTTTTCGTTCAATCGTTCGATCAAACTATTTGCGGTAAATCTTTCGACTTCGATATTTGAAGTCGAAGGATTTGCATTCGGCAGTCGAATATCGAGGGTTAATTAACCCTCGATATTCGACCCTATGTAAATCTGCCCCTAGGTGTTTTATCACTTGTGCCAATGTCAAAATGTTGTCTTTATCCTAATATTTACGTTAGACACTTTAATACCTGCTAATATATTTTTTGTTATTCATATACCTACATCCTTTTTAATAGTAAGACTTATAGTAAGACTTATAGCAGGTGTTGATTTATAACTATGATTTTAGCCTGGTAGAAAACTCAGCAAAGGAAAGTCTATTTATCAAGCGGAACCCATTCAATCTAGTAGCAGATTACACAATTATATAAAATAACAAAACAGTAATGGGGGAATGTAATAAAAGTTGCAAACAGAAAATCACACAGATAAGAATTTTCGCATTTCGCAATGTAATATTCTTCTTTAGACTGTTATTGCAATGCAAATTTTAATTGCAAACTTTTAAGAAGTGCTTGAAGGTATCATAATCATTTGGAGCAAATATAATAACTTTTTATAGTAAGAAGTTTTATTACACAGACTGTGCACTTGCACGGACTTTCGCAATCTTTCTTTCACTGTCGGAAGTGGTCGCTAAACAGTTTCCGGGTTCGCAAAGGCTATTTTAATTTTGCACAAAGGAAAATTTGTTCATGCAAAGGCATACATTTTTCACACTGTGAATAGTTTTTCCATTACCAACTTTTATTACATTCCCCCATTAATGTTTCAAAAAAAATGGTATCCTATCAAATACAGCCAATGTGATAATAAACACAGCATTAATATTTTCAAGCTATAAAAGTGAGCACCCATATAGGGTATATTTAGTCTCGATTGGAAATGTTTCCAGAGAAGGTTTCAAACTTGCAAACCAGCATTTTTAAGAGGGACCATGGAACAGTAATGGCTGCAATACTTAATAAACATCTCACAGGCATTTTCCTGTCAACAAAGACTCTTTAACCTTTTTAATAGTGCCGTTAACATTTATTGACATTTTCGTCAGCGCCCCGGTGCATGGAAGTAAATTGTTTCATAGGTTTCACATAAACAGGATTACATGGCAGTCCTTACAGCTTAAACAAATTTCCAAGCACAAATGCTCCAGTGTCACTGTCCTTATAAGAAAAGCCTTTCGAGCATGGGGGGGGGCTCTAATAGTAAAGCACTTCCCTGCACCGTGGTTGTATGGGTTTATATTCCCACTGCACCCAATGTTACTTTGCACCTGGTTTACTGTGTTGAAATCGAGGATAGGCTGATATAGTCTCATTGATGAAGCCCATTTTTTCATTTAACAGTTTATAGCTTATTGAAATTAAAACTTAAGAACCAAGTTGGCTAAGAATGCAGGAAAAATATAGTTAATAAGACCCAATTTTCAAGAGTATTTGTTAGATAATGTGTAAAACACAACTATCTATGAGTTATTTATACTGTTGCCAAGGAAACAATAAAATGAATTGATTTCTTAAAAAGAACCAGTTATGAACTTGTGAATTTATATTCATAAGTTCAATATTTCATTATAAATACAGAACCACCCAGCAGATTTGCTTCATACTACAAAAAAAGCTCAGAATGAAAATGTATTCATTTAAACCAGCCTGGACATGGTGGCATTTCCAAGGATTCACTAGCAGGTTGTGTTAACAGGTGTTTACAAATGCAGCTGATTAGTGATGGGCAAAATTGTCCCGAAAAATTATCGAAGCGCATTGAAGACAATTTTTGTACACGTGCCTATTTTGTCCAAATGCATTACAATCAATGGGCGTCTGATTAATTTTTTTTGATGCGGCAGATTTTTCACTGGCAAATTTTTCCCGCAGTTTCACAAATTTACTCGCCCGCGGCAAACATGTAAATTCGCACCTGGCGAATTTATTCACCCATCACTATCTTATTTATGAAAATAATTAAGGTTATTAGTGAGTGTTTTGTGCATTGCACACAACTGCATCAGAGGCAACTTAATAAGGAATCACAATGACACTAACATTCTGGGGAAAAGATGCTGCATTGTAGGAAAAAAATGGTTAGATGGCAATTTTATGCAATGCAGACCTCCACAGTCATGTATCTTGAGCATTCTGAGTAATTATGTATTTATTAAAGTATAATAAAATTACATTTTACTATTTACAGATACCTCTGTAAGCATGCAAACAAAAAGGGTGTGTTTCTATATATATATATATATATATATAGATTAATAAAGATTTTTTATTTTTGAACGAAAACCCCTGTGAGTGCCGCCTTTCTGCATATTTGTACTTACCTTACTTGGCAGGCACCCAGGTATGTACCGAAGTAAACGGTGTGCACCTTTGGAACTGTGTATATATATATATATATATATATATATATATATATATATATATATATATATATATATATATATATATATATATATATATATATTATAGGACTTGTACTAAAATAATGCACCAGTGACTCTGGAAGACAAGCAGATGTTAATATTATCAAATATGTTAAAATGTCTTGTCTGTATGAAAACTCTCATGAAATTGAACTTGGTTTATTAACTGTGATATGATGTTGCACAGAATTTTTAATCATTAGTTCTACTGCAAATCCTTGTCAGATCACAGGTGTATATTTTAGCTGTTGATATGTATACTCCAGACAGCGATGTCAATGCATAGTTGAGGACAGAGGTTAAAAACCTTGCAGCTGCTGTTCATGCTACACATATTGTAAAGATCAACTGATTAAGGGACCCCATTTTGGTTAGTTTTGTAATTGAGTATGTTGCTTTAGGCTTCCCAAGAGGCAGATAAGGGAGAGGTAAATAATTGGTCATAACTGTCAGCTTTCGGGGGAACCCAAGAGGTCCCTCATAATGCTAATTGTAATTATCTGCCTCTCTGACACTCCTACTTTCATTTCCATCTTAGAACCCTATAAAGAATGCTGAGCTTTTTGTTTAAAAATACTGGACAACTGGCTCTTAGGGTAAGGCCAGACGAGGAGATTTGGGGAGATTTTGTCGCCTGGTGACTTATCGCCACGTCTTTTGCGCGACTATCTCCCCGAACTGCCTCAGCGTCTTTTCCCCATAGGCTACAGCGCAAAATCACCTGCGCTAATGCACACGCGGCGATGCGTTTTCAATAGTCGCCCAAAGTTTCCTCACTGAGGCAATTTTGGGCGACTATTGAAAGCGCACCGCCGCGTGTGCATTAGGGCAGGCGGTTTTGCGATGTAGCCTACGGGGAAAAGACGCTGAGGCAGTTCGGGGAGATAGTCGCGCAAAAGACGTGGCGATAAGTCGCCAGGCGACAAAATCTCCCCGAATCTCCTCGTCTGGCCTTACCCTTAAAGTTGCATATGCTCTGTGGAAGCTGTTTACAATCCCTGCAAAATTGCCACCTGAGGTATTGATCTCTCCTTGCCTTATGGCAGAAGTACCATTGCTACTGTAAAGGGAACAGATACACGAGGACTGAATGAGATTTTGATATGATAAACTTAAACAGTATATCATACCTCCCAACATTTGAATATTATAAAGAGGGACTAAAACATCAGGCACACATAGCGCAGCAACATTTTTTGACCATGTACGTTTAGTAACCACACCACCAATTACTATGTTCATTTTACAAAATTTGGAAATATGAAAGTTTGAACACAAAGTTTGATGTGTTATAACAGTTCTGCCAATGAAGGTGAGTCTCAGTTCTCCCAAGAGACTTGCTTATCTTAAATAGTTACAATTGTATCTTTACTTATCTTAAATTGTTACACATGTATCTAAGTGCAGCTGCTCAGTGTTCTGGGTTCTCTGCCAAAAAGCTTCTTATTTGAATTCATTTTCAGAAACGTTGTAACTTTTTCTGGCTTCAGTGCAGGAGATCGAAGAGAAAGTTGGGACATTTCAGTAAGAAAACCAGGACTGCGGACTGACCTGTCAAAATTAGGACTGTCCTACAGAAAACGGGACAGTTGGGAGGTATGGTATATGCACGCGGTACTATGGATGATATTAGTTACTAGTACTTTTCTCTGTTGAAAGGGCCTTTTGACTGTTAAAGATAAGATCTTCTGTTCAACAGATCATTTAAAAATATGCAAATCTCATTCCACATCTACAAATTGCGATTTTTCATAGTGTGCCAATAACTATTTTTAATTCTATCTATATTTGCTAAGGACATTTGAGCTGTTTTGCTGTCCTCCAAATGCTGCCAAGCTAAATAATGCTGTTTGGAAATGCAATTGGAAAACAGTTTTTTTTTTTTTTTATTAAATAAAAAAAGCATGAACAATTAGTTCTATGGAATCTGACCAGGGGACCTCAGCAGAAGAATGCTACTAGTTAAAAAAAATCAATTGAATGCTAATTTGCAGTGTTTAAGTTTTCAACAAGCCACAAACCATAAGAGAACGTGAGCCAAGAAACGTCAAATATTTCCATCTGTGCTCGCCTATCCCGATGAAAGAGTAATTATTGTGTCTTCTAGGAAACCTTGTGCTTATAGGATCATTCCCACTTTCCCAGCATCCAGTACATTTCAAGGCTAAGGCCATTCCATTTTCTTAAGAGAAATAAATGACCCAGGTGTATCCAACCCAGAATCTTACTGTCAATAGATATTTTATTACTGATTGATACAGTTCAAATTTTTACCAAAATATACTGTTTTGTTTTAAACTGAAGGCTTGATTTCTTTCTATTAATGGGTAAAAAAAATATTGTATAGAAAGCTCAAACATAAATATTACTCAAGCCTATTATATTATAAGAGTTCAGCATGTTGTTAATAATCTGTGTTTAATACATATGAGTTATCACATGTCTCACAGAGGCAAAAGAATTGCCTTGTGATAAGTAATTATTTTTTTTGGACTAAGTTGCCTATATAAATCCATATGAAACAGCATCTTTTGATGCATAATTTTGATACATAAAACAGGTTGGGCCCAATAGTCTTTTTTGTACCCTCATATTTCTACAGGCAGGAAGCAGGGGTGTTTAACCTGTCTAATCAGTTTCTCTCCAGTCACTTGGACACAGAACGCCTAGGAATTATTTGTGTAATTCTGCTAAACCAGTGAGTCATGACTGATGTGAAATCATGACAAGTTTCATTGCTTCCTCAGCCATAAGCTAATGGAAGACCCTAGAATAGAGAGTGTTAAATGAACAGTAACACTAAAAAAATGAAAGAGTTAAAGTAATGAAAATGTACTGTTGCCATGCACTGGTACAACTGGTGTGTTTGCTTTAGAAACTCTACTGAAGTTTTATATAAACAAGTTTATATGTAGCCATGGTGGGAACCATTCAAAGCTAAAAAAGGAGAAAAGGCACAGGATGCATAGCAAATAACAGATAAGCTCTGTATTATACAATGGGATTCTTCAGAACAAATCCATTATCTACTATGAATTGAATTGCTGCTCCCATGGCTACACAGCAGCTTGTTTATATAAGCTATTGTAATGTCTCTGATGCAACACACCTGTTTTACCAATACAGGGCACCACTACATTATATTGTCATTCCTGTAAAACACTTTGATTTTTGAAGTTACTGTTCCTTTAAAGGGGAACTCCAGCTCCAAACCAAAATTTGATAAAAACACAGAAACCCCATATACCCATCACCATTACCTGTTTCTTCAAAAAGTATGAATACATGCCATTTTCTATTCTGCAATCCAACTGGTTAACAGTTCCTCTCTTTCTGCAGATTTCTCCACAGTTTACAGGCAGCATGCAGGGACTACATAACCCACAATGCATTGCACTGTGATTTTCCTTTCCTTATTGAAATCACATGTGCAGGGAATTATGGGGTTTGGAGGATGCAGGCTAAGGACAGATGGCTATTGATACAAAGTAACAGTAGTCAGTCAGCTCAGCAAAGTCAGATCAGCAGAAGAGTAGGGGGCTAGGCTTAGGGAACTGTCAGAAACCATTAAAAATCATGAAAAGTCTGCATATTTTTTAATTGATGTATATTGCAAAGTTGCTTGAAATTATGTTTATTTTTCAAAAAGCTCAAGCTATGTTTTTGTGGAGTTTCCCTTTAAGTACATGTCCTTCTCCGTACCTAAGTTAATGAGTTTTTTAATTGATAATAGCCCTACATTCCAACAGAAACCTTTGAAGAGTAATCTCTATTAGTAAATAAATGCATTATTTTCCATTATTAAATCAAGTTGCTGTATATGCATTTCTAAAGTTTATTTTTGTTACAGGCATAATTTTTGCATGAAATTAATTCAGACATTAAAGACAAACCTCTCATCCTTTAAAAGCTCCCATGCTGATTCTGCTGCCGGTTGGCAGTTTCTTGGGGTGGGTGATTGCAATTTCAAAACTGCCATAAATTCAGCCAAATGAGATCAACCTTAATCAGCTACTTTTGGACAAACTCATTGTTTTGCATTTAGAAATCAGATGTCTTCCTGATGAAATTTTAACTTTTATCCCAGCTACACACTATGAAAAGCATAATGATAATATACTTTGCAATGCGTGTATATTTTCATTGTATTCAATACGTTAATAGAACTTACAGATAACATTATTTTAAATTGAACTGAAACGCTATGTAAAAGCACATGTAGCTGTATCCCATGTCATATGGTAGATGTACATACAGCAACCCAAGAAAGAAAAGCTATTCCATCCATCATTCTGATCCACAGCTTTTCTTCTGACAGGCCCTTTGGCAAAGATAACACTCAACCAGTGACTGGATTTAGCTCATTTCAGTGGTTGGATTCAATGTCATTTGAATACACTTATGGGATGAGCAAGTGTTATCACTGCCAAAGGGCCTGTCAGGGAAGACATATAATTTATCAGCTCCGTAAAGGGGCTTTGCCTATCATTTAAATTTATCCTTTGTTCTTGAAAATGTGTTGTATCATAATAACAATAGGAAGGTTTACCAACTACCATAAGGTATTTACAGGTAATAACAGATATGAACTTTCACTTTCACCCATAGATAAATACTCTTTAAAATCCCATAGAAATGAATGGTCAGTGGTGAGATTTCACTCTAGCGGACTGTGACGATCTCTAACTTCACTTAATGTTCTTCCCATAATTCAGAGTTTTTGGATAACTGATTTCCAGATAACTAATTCCATACCTGTACTTCATTCAGAAACATAATCAAACAATTACATCCCTGCTTAGGCAGTTTGGATCATGGGGCAGATACTGCAGTTAGTATTGATTATCATTAAACAAGGGATATTGTCACAGGTAAACATGTTTTTTTCAAAATGCATCAGTTAATAGTGCTCAGTGTCTGACTGGCCCAGCGGGACACTGGGAAAATACTCTGTGGGCCCGACCCTTAATGGGCCCCTGCCGGGCCAGATTCCTCTCCAGATCTCCAGAAAAAAGTTTTTTTCATGCAGCGCCATCAGCGCAGCGGTAGGCAACAAACACCCAGGCGTCTTCACGCACGTGCGCTGAGTGGCACCTTTGTGTGCGCGCACTCGGTGTGTCACAGTAGGGGGGCCCTGTATATTAGTCCCGGTGGGCCCCGAGCCCTCCACTCTCACCCTGATAGTGCTTCTCCAGCAGATTTCTGCACTGAAATCTGTTTTTTTTTTCCAAAAAGCAAACAGATTTTTTTTTTAGATTTAATTTTGAAATCTGACATGAGGCTAGACATATTGTCAGTTTCCCAGGTATCCCCAGTCATGTGACTTGTGCTCTGATAAACTTCAGTCACTCTTTACTGCTACACTGCAAGTTGGAGTGATATCACCCCTCCCTTCTCCCCCCCCAGCAGCCCATCAGCAGAATAATGGGAAGGTAACCAGATAGCTCCTGGTAGATATAAGGACAGCACTCAATAGTAAAAATAGTAAAAATCCACTGAGACACATTTAGTTGCATTGAGTAGGAGAAACAATAGCCTGCCTGAAAATGCTGGCTCTTTCTGAAAGCACATGACCCGGCAAAATGACCTGAGATGGCTGCCTATACATCAATATTACAACTAAAAAATTACAATTGTTGTGTTAGGAATGAAATTTTACATTGTAGAGTGAATTATTTACAGTGTAACCAGTGTAATTTAGAAATAAAAACTACACCATAAAAAACTGTGACAGAATCCCTTTAACTTGATACCTGCTGATAGGGTACCCTTCAGCTTGCTCAGCAGAACCTGGCTTTAGCAAAAGTGACAAGCATGTCTTGGCAGAGGGTTAAAAAACATAATTGCTGCATAAGTGAAGTGAAAAACCACAATGAAAAGTTACCTGACAGCATTAAATCTCTCCAAAGTGACTGGCACGTTCTAACCCCAGGCACAAGAACTCTATTAAACATCTATTCTTGCAGAGCAACTTCCAGCAAATGTACATTTTATAACCCAAACTGGCCTGTTTCAAATTCAAATCTCACATGCTCTAATCCACTGTAGAAGGTAGAAGGACTTAGATTAAATACACATGTGACCATAGTTAAAATAAGGATGAATTCACCTAGACACTCTGCAGGTTCAAAAGAAAATAGTGATGGTCTAAGATACTGTTTGGAAAAAGACGATCCATTAGAAAAGCAAATATGGTTATATATAGTTGCTAAATGGCATATTTTGAATTTGGGACCCTAAGTTCGACTCCAGTCAGGATACTATCTACATAGCATTTTTATGTTTCCAAATTTGCGTGGGTTTCCTTCGGGTTCATTCAGGTTCCTCTCACATTCCAAAAAAATGTGGACATTTCTCATAACAAGAATAGCCTGGGACATATATTTAAAACAAGAGTGAACTTTGTTTGAAGCTAAATCAATTAATGGGGATTCATTCAAATTCATGGACATTTCATGTATTTGCCAGGAATCAATGCCTTGTGGAAAATAGCTATCTTTATATGAAAATAAAAGCATCAGACTTTTAAGAAATATTTATTCATCCTTGACTGAACAGATTGCAAGACACTGTACATTATGTAGGTCATACAAAATAATATGCACCGGAGTTTGTTTAAATTCTGTCTAATGGAAGGGTATCTTCTTCCCTGTCATTACCTTCCTTCCTAGTCCAATTTATGCTGTCACTTTGCATTATCCTATATTCTCCATAAAAAATAACAGCTTTACCCTTTTATTTTAAGAGGTTGGTGAGCCCTGATCCCAGATATCCTGGAGGAAGCAATTTTCAGCCTCTAGGAAAACATTAGCTCAGATTTTAGAACCGCAAGCACTTATATGAAATGTTTGTCGCTCTATTTCATTTTTTTTTTCTCGCCAGCCCCTTCTTTTAATTCGTTTTTCCAGGCTCTTTCTTTGTGTGTAAGTTCACTTGAGTACACAAGATGATTGGTTTTAAAATTCTGTCTCTACAGACAAAAATATGTACAGGGATAAAGCACCGTTCCCCTTGAATTTATGGATAACAGTAGCTGTATTAGAAGAGGCACTTTACAAACACTTTACAAGTAAAGTGGATAGATGCAAAATGGGAGGTGAAATGCTAACTTGTTCAGCAAACAGTTCAATACAAAGTTAAGAGTTACTTTTACCTTACACCCACACAAAGGTTCCAGACTTTCTAAATTGCCTTGGCTCTCCTTTTATCAAGATATATTATATATATTGTGCTTCATCTATAACTTGACCACCTTCTAAACAGGGAAAGGGTAAAACAAATAAAGAAAATGAGATGGAATTCTCTGGGCTATTTGCAAGATAATGATCTAAATGTCCTTTCTCATGTTCACTGCCAACACAAAAATTGCTCTGTTCTTGTTTCATGGGGTAATGTTTCAGAATGCTCCAGAATCTACAAACACCCCTGGTTGAATTTCACAGCATGCTTGTCAAAACATGATTTCTTCCGTAACTGATTGCGGCTGTGGTGCCATGAGCACCGTTTTCAATTCAATAACCCTATAAAATTTCTGAATTCATGTTATTTTGATTTATTAAATGATCAAATGTGCATTATGCAAACTAGACATAATGTGACACATGTGCTGGTTGATCACAGTTACAAACCGTAGCAATGTAAACATTGGCCTAAAAAAGTGGGAGGCTCTTATTATATTTTTGTCTACCAAACATGAAAAGCAATCATGTGCTTATAGATGGCACTCCATGTGCCATTGCACATCCCAAGTACATTAATGTATTTGATGGCCCTAGGCACCTTATAGATATATAAATAGATAGCATGGAAAATGACAAAAAGTTCAATTATAGCTGCTGAACTACTAAGCTAAATGAGGCAAAAAGGTAATTAGCAAAATACAACTTTTGAAGCCAAAGTAGTCTTAAGCGATAACCTTTAATTTGGATTTAATGATTATCGACTTTACCTCAAATGAAGTTTCACCTTTTCTAAAGTATTCATGTTAACCTATTATTACAAATATCAAGCATTTGTCCATAATGTTGGATTACTCTGTGACAAAAATGTCAGTAATTACATCCGTGATTGTTTTTTTTCTGCTCTGAGTAGCTGTGAACGCATTTTACATTCAATTCAGAACATATGGAAAACGGCTTCTCCATATCTGAAATTTCAGAAAACATTTCCTTTATGTATTTAAGCCAAGAAACCGATAGCCACTGAGAAATTGTGTTATTAAGATAATTGGAAATACAACAAGTTTCAGACGTTTAGATACGGATGTAAAGGGGAACAAATATGTGAAGTGCCATTATTCTTGTCATTTCTTACCAGATGTTATAATCAGGTAAATCAAAAGAGCTAGGTCTCATATATTCTTTAAAATGAGCCTTTCACTGATTTATATATCGGCATATCAAAATCAAAATACAAATGTTTAAAAGGTGCCAGATTGAATTTCAGCAGAAGTCACTAATATCCCGAGATTTATTTTGGCTAAATGGCTGTAAAATTGTTTTTGACATGAAGCATGTTCTGTTTTCTTTTCAATCCTAAATATGAAAGGGTTATCACATTTCTAAAACCTGCTTTCTAAATCCATAATGTATACATATTAAAAAGTTCAGGGCAATTGTATTTACCTTTTAAGACATGCCTTGAAATGCCAATTTTGTCACAATGAATAATATAATAAAATCAGTAAGACGAGATATTTCCTTGCACATACAATGCACATGCATCAAATATAAGCCATGATCCAATAGACGAAGTTGTAATGGAATTTCTAGGAAAATTCTATGGGGTTGTAATCAAGCAAAAGACTAGTGAGCAGGTGATAGAAAGATTATCTGGGCCCTATCTGAGTTAAATCATGTGTTCTATCTGGAAAAATGTGGGTTCATTCATTATAAGAATCCCAGGCAAGATTATAAATTAGCAAGATGCTTATTTTTACTAAACTGTATTTCACATCAACCAACCATATTTAGTGGATTTTTACAATTTTAACAGTTAACAAATTCCTTCCCTGAAAAGGATAATTTAGGCCAAATCAAACAGTCGATCTGGGCATGGCTTAGATATACAGTATATATATGTGTGTTGGGTATGGGAAAAACGCTACTGATTGCAGTGGGATTATTATTTTCCATAATATGTGTTATGCCTTACATTATAATAACATTTCAGGAAATCGATATCCCTACCAACTCTGCAATTTGTTTTTGGTACAAAAGCCTGTGGTTTGGGTCTATCACATTTGGAGTTCAGTGCTGGGCAGTGCCAACAATTTGTCTACAGTAAAGCCAAATACTAATGTGTGAGGAGGGTGCACTACCTTATATGATCTGAAAATGATATGATTTCTTGCCCACACAGCAGAAGAGCATGAGGGCAGGTCGAATGGCAGGAGTGACACTAATGACCAACACTTGGCACATGGCTGTTATGGGCTGGTACATGTTGGTATAAAAAGAGCAGCAATTTTATCCTAGTTAATCTTTACGCTCCCCGATCTAAAATGTCCTGTGGTTATTGTGCCCCACACAAAACACACTTCTCACATACAGTAATCCAACTAAATCTATGTTGTGGAGCATAATTGGCTATTAGAAATGGGTTTGAAATCACAATTGGCCTCTCCTGACAAAATGTATGTTCTGCGTAAAGTGGGTGCACACAGAGGAACAATGAGGCTCTTTATGGTCTTGTGGTCCTACCCTTTAGCTCACAGTTAATATTTAGCTCTCTGAACCACAACTGATTTCTAAAGAGCACTGTGCCTTCCCACTAATATTGAAGAAAGCACTACTGAAAAAAATGGGAACCATTACAAAATGAAGAAAAAAATAAGCATTTTCTCTATAATCAGACTTGAGTCTCATGTGGTATTCTGTTAGTGGGCCATCCCTGCAGGGTGTAAATGCATCTACGTGATACCACTTCAAAGCTATACTCATGTAAACTCTCTGTTGATTTATCTGGAAGTGTTCTCTTTAACATTTGAATTATATGTTGAACATATTTTTCCAGTCTCTTTGGAGGTAAATACTGTAAATAGAACTATATGCGTCTACATTTTCAGCCTCCTGCATTCCAGCATAACCCTCCTAAAGTCCATGGATATTTTCAAGAATTTTGAATGTACATTAGGACTGAGCACCATGGATGAAAAAAAGGAATCACGTAATTCTAAAATTCCTGTCTGACTTACAAGGGAAGGGAGTCAATGCTACCTCCCTGAACCAGCAACAATATTACAATAAATAATAAAGACATTTGCATAAAAATAAGCTCACTTACTGGACACAATTTAACATGTTACTAAGTTTTTAATGAAACTAACTTTAATGAAATCTTAAATTCTCCAGTGGCTCAATTCTTAATGAAGCAGACAAACATATGGCCTATTTCATAGACGGAGGGTGATTTTTTAGGAAGGCTACTTAACCCATTCCTTGCCAGCATGCTTTGAGTTTACCTCTCTGCTTATGTCCTGTAAACACAGGGCATGTCATACAAGAAAGTGCAATTACTGTGTTTTTTCTGCTGTCCCATGTACACTCCTATTTATACTTTTGCTCTCTTACTAGTTTCTCATCTGAAGGTGCCATTACTGTATTCCTCATTTTTCATTTGTTTTTCTCTTTTTATACTGCTTTCCACCATCACCTATACATTCTATTTTTACCCCCTTTTCTCTTTTTTCTCATTTACCCAGTCCATCTTCTCTTCTATCCCTTCACAGGTCCCTTTGCATTTTTTACTAGTAGCTTTGCATTTTGGTCCCCCCCCCGCCATATTTCTGTGCTCTGACTTCATGTTCCTCTAACTTGATATGCATGCTCTACTATTATTTACTGTTTCCAGGCTGGTGTGGAAAGGGGCAGAAGGGAATTAAAACAAAGGAATGAAGAGAATAAAAGGTATCTAGGTGCTGGATGCCTTGACACACACATAACCCAGGAACAGTTATATCATAGCAGCAGACATAGGGGCAGATTTACTAAAGGGCGAAGTGAATAATGTTAGCGAAAATTTACCAGCGTCAAGTCATTTCTTATTTCTCTGATTTACTAACGGGCGCAGGCATAATTTCGCTAGCGAAGGAGATAGACTCTAGCGTTATTTCGCTCCCTTACGCCTGGCGAAGTTGCACTCTGGCGAAGGGACGTAACTATGCAAATTCACTAAGATGCAGATTTTACTGGACGCTACCTCTTGCGCCAGACTTACTTCGCCACCTCAGACCAGGCAAAGTGCAATAGAGTAGATAGGATTTCCTCAAAAAATAGTTGAAAAATTCTAAGTCCCAAAAAACGCTGGTGTCAGGGTTGCAAAAGATCGTAATTTTTTTCTTGGGTACCCGGCTTCCCCCCTACATTTCCAAACATATGGCACATAAACTATACACTGGGATCATGTGTAGGGCAATATAACAACTCTACTATTTTATTTTATTAAGGCTTCCCGGGCTTGTGTAGTGTAATGTATTGGCTGCAACATATACGTCCATTTAACTTTAACTTCCCACCATATGCAAATTAGCCAACGCTAGCGCAACTTAACTTCACTTGCCGCAGTAACGCTAGCGCTACTGTTCGACGCCCTGGATGCAACTTTGGATTTTAGTGAATTAGCATTGTCCTTGCGAATCTACGCCTGGCGAAGTGTTTCGATGTGAGCGAAGGGGCCGCTAGCGCAAATTTGGCTAAATTGCATACGGCGGGAAGTCAAACTTCAATGGATGTATATGTTGCAGCAAATACATTACACTACACAAGCCCGGAAAACCTTAATAAAATAAAATAAAGTTGTTATATTGCCCTACACATGAGCCCAGTGTATAGTTTATGTGCCATATGTTAGGAAATGTAGGGGCAAAGCCAGTTACCCCAATAAAAATTACACTCTTTTTCAGCCTATCAACCTGAAAAAGGACGCTAGGGTTTTCAACTATTTTCAACTAATTTTCAACTATTTATTGAGGAACTCCTATCTACTCTATTGCACTTAGCCTGGTCTGAGGTGGCGAAGGCAAGTCTGGCGCAAGAGGTAACGTCCAGTAAAATCTGCATCTTAGTGAATTTGCATAGTTACGTCCATTCGCCAGAGCGCAAATTTTGCTAGCAAAGTTACGCGGGCAACCCTTAGTAAATCGACAAAGTACCGAAATTACATCACATCTGGTGAATGTTCGCCCACGTTAGTCACTTCACCCTTTAGTAAATTTGCCCCATAGACTATAGACTAAACTTTAGCTTTTTTCCCATCAAAATGCAAGTCCTGGTTCTGCCACTAGGGGATTAGCTAGGCTGCAGGAAGCTTCAAATTTCTTCCACCAGTTGAGCCAATCCTCTTGAGGCTGTACTGGGAATCACTTTTTGTTTCTTCTTTTGAATCTTTATTATCAGCGGTTTGGGAATGCTTTGCCTCCCCTAGCCTTAGTGAAAATGTATAAAATTGTGCAAAATAATTTAAATAGTAGTGTCAGATAAACAGTATATTTTTGAATGCTGTGTATTACTTCCTACGTGCAAGTTCACCCCATTCATTGGTATTGAGAATAAATGGACAAGAATTGGTAACAGTGGCAATGGGCTATTTGTTGATTTCTTTATTCTAAGAGCTACCAGCATAAGTTCCATAATTTGTATGATGAGGTACAAAATCTATTAAGCTTTCAAGGTTTAGTCTTAAAGTTTCATTGTGACTACACATCTTATGGAATTGTTGCTATGCTAGACATACAATGCAATAGACAAGGCTGTGTATTTGACACGCAATGAACCAAATGCTACTTGGCAGTAAGTGAATTATTAAATTAAATAAGGCTTGAGTTTTAGACTCAATTTTTCTAGGTTCCAGACAGGAACCCAAATAGAGATGGGGAAAAGTTTTGTGCCATATGGAATTATGGTGACAAAAAGTTTGTTTAGAAATCTAGTTGGCATTTGTGGTAACTGAACTCTCTTAAAGATATATATATATATATATATATATATATATATATATATATATATATATATATATATATATATATATATATATATATATAAAGTTATATATTCATTAATTGTTGCTGGGTTTAAAGGACCAGTAACATAAAAAACAATTAAAAAAAAATTGTTTCTACTTTAAGAAATTATTTACCGATTCTCTGCTTGCGCTCCTCTTCAGAAACAGCAACAGGGCGACGATCCATCGATTTCTCCTCCCTGCCTTCTATAGGAGATAGCCAGGGACAAGAAATCGAATGCCGCATGATGGATCGTCGACCTGACACCGTTTCTGAAGAAGAGCGCAAGCAGAGAATCGGTAAGTAATTTTTTAATAAAGACTTTGCGAATTGAAAGTTAAAACTGCCTTGGTGTTTTTTTTTCGTTAAGTAGAAACAATTTTTTTTTAAAAAAAATATATAAATATTTTAATGGTCTTTTAAATTAACCATGTGTTAGTTCTACATTTGCATATACTGTATCTATATATACATTTATAATTGCTATTTTTTGACATATTAATTTAAGTGCTAACTTCATAGGGATGTTCCCCTTTAAATAGCCTTTTAGTATGTAGCAAGGAACCTGTTCTTACCATTTTTCCAACTGCTTTTCATTTTTATGGTTTATAATTTTAGCACTTACAGCTTCAGACCATATGTATCCTTTCTCAAGCTCACAATGTACTTTGGACATGCTGCAACCCCTGTTACATTGAAGTGGAAGGTATGTGATGGTAAGAATATCATGTTTCATGCTCCACTTTAAGAAAAATTCCAAGTGAATATGTTGCTGGAAAATGGCTAGGTATAGAGGGCAGCTTGTCCCCAGACAGAAGTACTCCTATCAACTAGATAGATTCGAAATAAATTCTAAACAGGAGAATCGCATTACAAAAAATAAATATATTTAAAAAAATAAATTGAAAAAAAATTGAAAACCATCTGCAACATATCAAATTTGTTACCAGATCAATTGCAAAATTGTGCACTTTAATAAATGCAAGTTGCCACAAAATTTACATGTAACAAGAATTCCAGAGAGCTGACAAATTAGGGCAGTGATTTGCTATTTGGATATCAGTCTGTCCATTGGTCTGAAAATTTGCCATTGCACCAAGGAAGTGAAGAGGAGATGCAGCTTCACTTTAGTTTCTGCTGTTCCAACCCTTCAGGCTGTCTTCTCAATCAAACAGAATATGAGCAAGGTGGCAATGCTGTCTACTGCCCCATGCCTCTGTTCATATCACGGGTCTGGAATTGTGAATCCTTGTATAGCTGTCTTCATTTATAGAATAAGTTTATCATATCAAGTAACAAGCCCAATTAAAAGGGCTGCACTGATCCCTTTAAAGATAAACTATACCCCCAAAATTAATACTTAAGCAACAAATATTTTACATTATACGAAGTGACATAGTGGCAAACTGGAATATATATTTAAATAAATATTGCCTTTTTACATCTTTTTCCTTCATCCCCCATTTTTATGATATTCTCTGGGCTGCCTCAGAGATCACCTGACCAGAAAAAAGGCAACTCTAAGGGGCCGATTCACAAACTTCGAGTGAAGGATTCGAAGTAAAAAAACTTCGAATTTCGAAGGTTTTTTTTGGGCTACTTCGACCATCGAATGGGCTACTACGACCTTCGACTACGACTTCGAATCGAACTATTCGAACTAAAAATCGTTCGACTATTCGACCATTCGATAGTCGAAGTACTGTCTCTTTAAGAAAAAACTTCGACCCCCTAGTTCGCCATCTAAAAGCTACCGAACTCAATGTTAGCCAATGGGGAAGGTCCCCATAGGCTTTCCTAAGTTTTTTTGATCGAAGGATATTCCTTCGATCGGTGGATTAAAATCCTTCGAATCATTCGATTCGAAGGATTTTATAGTTCGATCGAAGGAATAATCCTTCGATCGTTCGATTGCACTATTTGCGCTAAAATCCTTCGACTTCGATATTCGAAGTCGAAGGATTTTAATTCCCAATCGAAAATCGAGGGTTAATTAACTCTCGATATTCGAACCTTTGTGAATCGGCCCCTAACTGTAACATGAATAATTATGGAAGCAAAAGACAGAATTGAATCTTTTAATTGCCTCATGTGACGTAACATGTACGGTTTGTTTGGTTTGTTTAAGTACAACGTGAATTTTAGGATTCCAGCGGTCAATTTTCTATTTAGGATTATCCTATGGCACATACTACTAAAAAAAGTATATAAATGAAAACAGTTTATTGACATGAAGCAGGGTTTTACATATAAGCTGTTTTATGATAAATATTTTTTATCGAGATCTACATTGTTCGGGAGTATAGTGTTCCTTTAATGTAAATGTTATTTTTTTTTATCTTTTTTTTTTTAGTAACTGCTGTTTCTCAACTTAGGAGTACCTGATTCCTTAGTGATCTAGAACTTTACTACAAAATGTTCAGGAGTAGTGACGGGCGAATCTGACCCTTTTATTTTCGCCTAAAATTCTCGAAACGGCGAATAATTTGCAAAATGCTTTGAAGTTTATGGGCGACAAGTTCTTTTTGGAGGACAAATTTTTTTTCCCTGTAGAAAACACAAAAATCACTGTAGAATCCATATGATAGTTATTACACTTGACTCAGCCCCCAAAAGGAAAATATTACTGCACTGTACCAGTTTAGAAATCATCTACAGGATACAAATTCCATGTGTTCTGGCAGATATCATCTCCAGTACTTTAGAATATCATATACCGTATAAACAAATTAAATTCTACATGAATCCAAGCTACTATTTATAACATGTATGCTGTTTATACAAGCAATCTGAGGGAAGGTTTCTAGAAAAGAGTTGCTAAGTACTTTAGCTGACACACTGTCCGTGGCACCTTTTTTATTCACCGTTTATGACAGTTTGTTTTCATAAATATTTCTGGCTTTGCATACTTAAATAAATATAAAGCCAGTGTAACATAAGGACTGAATCGCAAAGCTGCTGGAAACACTTGATTTATCCTAAAACCCCATTGAAGTTTTAAACATGAGGAGACATATACATGTCGACATTGATTGTGCTCAGTTAAAACAGTATTGATTTCAAAGAGAAATTCTGCCTCATTTATACAAAGGGGTCCATTTTCCTTTGGGGGATATTTTCTTTTAAAATGGAACTATCATAAAAAGTACTTTTAAATACGTCGTTGATGCATTTTCAGGTGTGTTCTAAATACGATAGGATGTTTTAACCCTTCTAAAGATATTATTGAATTACTCTCCCTTCGTGGAAGATGTGTACCTCTCTTATTTAGGGATACCTCAAATCCACTATGTCTGGATTTGTCTGAATTCCGAATCTTTCATGAAGGATTTGTCCGAATCCCAAAATCTGCATCATATTTTGTATATGCAAATGAGGTTAAGAAATGTGCTTGGCACGCAAAAAAATGCTATTTCCTTGTTGGGACAAAAAGTCACAACATTTTATGGATTTAGATATAGATTTAGATTCAGTCTGGCCAAACACTTCAGAGTCTTTTCCAAAAAGGACAGAATTCTGATCGAATCCCATTGATACTACATTGATACTACATATTGCAATACAGGTGGATTGTTTGTCACTTTTGCTATTTTTTGTAACGTTTGTTATAGGTTGTGCTATGATTGGTGCAATAGAAGAAATAACTCTTATGACATTGTAAATAGCGGTAGTGGAAAATGGTAGTGTAAATAGTGTACTTAAAAGAAATGTATCACCATTAATAACAGGTGAGGAGGAATCTGTACTGTATATAGTAGGCCTGGCAGCTGCAGCATGGTCATTCCCCCCAAAACACTGTAAGCTTAAGAATTGCTAGCCAATTACAACCTCTTTTCCCATAGCGTCCCCCCATAAATTTTAGTGTGAGGTCCTCCAACAAGGTTAGTGGATGTAATTCGACAGTAGCCTGGAAGCAGGTACAGATGCTTTTTTTCAAGCAACTATTACCTAGTAAAGACTGAGACAAGCTCTTTGCCAAATGATTTTCATTAAAGTCTATGGGGGCTAATTCAGATTGCCAATGTGCCCTGTTTCCATTGTAGCCATTGATATTCTAGGCAATTTGTCTTTTTTTCTCAGTTATTATATTTCTGTTCAGTTTATTTAACTCTTAAGTTTGGTATTTCAGCAGCTATCTGGTTGCTAGGGCCTTATATACCATAGCACCCAAACAGTGGTTTGAACAAGAGACGGTAATAAGAACAGGACATGGCCTGCATAGAGATATAATACAAATAGTTTGTAGTTTCACAGAGCTATAGTTTTTGGCTGCTGGAGTCAGTGACCCCGACTTGAAAGCTGGCAAGAGTCAGAGGAAGAAAGCAAATAATTCAAAAACGATAAAAAATAAATAATGAAGACCATTTGAAAGCTGTAAATAGTCAGAAGAGGAATGCTTATAATTCAAATACTATAAAAAAGAAAAAATTAATTCCAACTAAAAAGTTGTTTAAAATTAGCCTTTCTTTAACATAGCAAAGTTAACTTAACATTGAACAACCCCTTTAAAGCATCTTGATAAGGAGGCCGAATACTCACTTCACATTTTTTTACTTGTCTACTGCTTGATATTTTTGCAGTCAAGTACAATTTAAAGGGGAACTCCGGCTTCCAAACCAAAATTTGATAAAGAGGCTCACATAACAAAGAAACCCCTAATATACCCATCACAGTTACCTGTTTCTTCAAAAAGTATGAATACATGCCATTTTCTATTCTGCAATCGATCTGGTTAACAGTTCTTCTCTTTCTGCATCATATGAAATCTTGGCAGGGAAGTAGGGACTAACTAAACACTGATGTTACAAATTGTAACAACTTCTCCACAGTTTACAGACAGCATGCAGGAACTACATAACCCACAATGCATTGCACTGTGATGTTCCATTCCTTATTGAAATCATGTGTGTAGGGAATTGTGGGCTTTAGAGGACAGATAGCTGTTGATACAAAGTAACAGTAGTCAGCCAGCTCAGCAAAGTAGTCAGAAAGAACAGCAGAAGAGCAGGGGGCTAGGCTTAGGAAACTGTCAGAAACCATTAAAAATCATGAAAAGTCTGCATATTTTTTAAATTATGTATATTGCAAAGTTGCTTGAAATTATGTTTACTTTTCAAAAAGCTTAAGTTATGTTTTTGTGGAGTTCCCCTTTAGGATCATTCTGTTTACCAGTAGGTTGGCTGAATGTGGTCTGGGTTATATATATTTGAATGTTGAGGTCATACAAAGCGGACTTTGAAGCCTTTGGGTGTGCTAGGGTCATAAAATTCCCCCAGAGGGTTTTCTTCAGGGGCAGACAGCTTAAGTTGCCACCTCTTGAGATGAAGTTCAGTGACATCAAATGCAGGCTATGATGCATTTGCCTGTGATGCTGAATCTTGCATAATTTCCGCTGCTCTAAATCAAAATGATGTCTGCATGATTCTTTAGGTGCAATTATGCTTTCTATGTGGCAGTAGATCCAGCATTCCCCTGCATCAATTCAAGGTGGGTGAAAGTTTTGTCACAATCATATAGTTAGCAGTAATAGTAAATGTCCACAAAACAAGATGAGGTTTCACTTCTCATTGCCTGGTTCAGCCAGGCATCAGGATTCAGCCAAATTCAAATCATGCAAATAAAGAAGGCTGTTATCCAACCAGAACTGTGATTCTCAGCATCCCTTAAAAACATCTGAGCACCCCTGACCCCCTGCAATGTTTTCCTTTAATTCAGCTCTGCTGGTGAGGGGCCAGACATAATTCCTTCTCTGTCCTGCCTGTCTTATCATTAGCCAAGGGCCTGTCAATTAAGCTACATAAATCCTGCAGCAAATGCTGCATTGCCATGAAACCAATGTATCCACAGGATATATTATGTGCAGGCTATAATTTGGTTTAATAATGTGCATAAGAATACCGCAATGGTTAACAGATAATGTGTAACTGCATGGATCATTACATAAAGTCTATCTATGCTATACTCTCAAGATGTCAATCTATCATTTTATGTATGTGCCAGACAGTAACAATTCTGTGAATAGAGAAAAACGTATTGGGCAAGTAAATTCTTATGGTCCCAAACACACATTCCGAGTTTATTTCTTGGCATGTCTAAAATAGCAGATCAGCTGGTCTTAGTTATATATATGCTGCCAAAGAGATCTGCATCATATTGAACATCAAATGTCATTGCCTGGTGCCTAATTTCACTAACTGAATGGAAAATGTCTTCTAAAACCAACAAGCAGTTATGACATGCACTTTGTGAGGCCAACTAATGTTTCAAAAGACTTGTGCCAGCAAGAGAGTAAGCATTTTATTTCATTTTAAGGTGTTTTGCAGGAGTTCTGAATATAATGCTGGCAACGTTATTACAAGTCTCTCTGGTAAATGTCATAATTACATAAATTACAGAAATCTTCATTAAATGAAACCCCTCCCTCCGCCTTTCCAATTACTGCCCACAACAATACCAAGGATTATTATACATGGGTTTAAATGCTTCACCTCTTTTAGTAGATAATTTGTTCTTATAAAAGCCACAGTTCTTGGAGAATAAGTTTTTGCAGTAACTCTGCTTCTAAACAAAAATATTCTTGCAATGAGCTGGACTGTTTTGCAGTTTTGTCTACAGTGTTATTTTTTGCTCTTGCTAGATAAGCTTTTATCTAAATAAAGCTTTGCACACCTAGAATAGCTCTCAAGGTCTAAAGGTGGCCATACACGGGCCGATAAAAGCTGCCGACAGACCGTGTCGGCAGCTTATTGGCCCGTGTATGGGGGCCCCCGACGGGCTTCCCCGATCGAGATCTGTCCGAAAGTCGGCCAGATCTCGATCGGATGGGATTAAAAATCCCGTCGGATCGCGGCCGCATCTGTTCGTTGATGCGGTCCCGCGATCCGACCGCCCGTTTGGTGAACGCTAGGATCCGATCGTTGGGCCCTAGGGCCCACGATCGGATCAGCCCGATATTGCCCACCTCAAGGTGGGCATATCGGAGGGAGATCCGCTCGTTTGGCGACATCGCCAAACGAGCGGATCTATCCGTGTATGGCCACCTTAACTCTGGAAAGAAGCACCGGTGCATCCTATGAATGCACCCTAGCTTGTGCATTGATAAGACAGGGGATGCAGGATGTTCTATATGTCTATAGCTAGATAATGATGGTGGTGGGCTTCTGGCTTTGGAAAAATATGCATAATAATGAACCAATCAGAAAACCCCATGTGTTGGGTACCACATTACCGGCAACTTGCCACTGGTTTTAAATGGTTCTTCACTTTCCAAACTCTTTTTTTTATATTTAAGCTGTTTTCAGATTGTTTGATGAAAACTTTTTAAAACATCTTTCCATTTTTATTCATTACTGTTTTTCCACAATGGAAGTTTAAAGTTTAAGGTTCCTATCTGTGGTGTTTCTGTCTGGCAGCTCAGTAATCCAGGGGTAGAATCTGAACTGTTACAATTCACTACATTAGTTGATACATTTCTCAGCAACATCTGTGGAATATTAGCAACTAGTGTATCCATTAAAAAAGCTTTAATGGCACTCAGATTCTGTACCACAAAGTTGCCTTGTTACTTTATCTTCAGCAAAGTGTGCAAAAACGTATGTAAAAACAAACTGCATAGCTTATACAGTTTTTACAGAACTGCTTTCTATGGGTGTTTTGTACAGTAGCTCTTTGCACAAACCGATAAAGCCCATTGTGGTGCAGAATAATTGCATATATTCTCAGGTATGCATTTTTACAAACAGTCCCATCAGCGCTATATGAATTTTACCAAGGGGAATTCAGTGTTATTTTAAACTATGTGGTTAATTGTACATCAGCTGAGAGTAAATGTAACAACCGTTTATACATATGACACAATGTTACAGTCTGTGCGTGAATGTTGCATGATCGTGTTTAGTAAAAATAATAGCTACCTCAGGCCCCCATGGGAATATGACTGATTGTAGTGGAGCACATTGTTTCAAGTTCGGTATACTCCTTGTCTGATCAAACGGATGTGTGATCAAACAGGTTTGGTCACCCTGGTGTTGTTGTTACTTATAGAAGAACTATTTTGGGGATAGTGACATTATGCTCAGCCTGCTTCCCTACATGTTAGCTGTAGTTCAGCTAAAGCTGGAGGTCCCCAGGTTGAATATAAACAGAATTTATGAGTTCAACCTAAGGTAACTACAACAGAATTTGCCATGTTTCTTTTTTTTCCAGAATTCAGACAGCATTTTGCATTCTTTCATAGAACATCGTCTACTATAACTCTTGCTGCTAGATTGCTCTCCTGTGCATTACTGGCCAGAAAGCAAAATGCCTTTGGCTCTAATGTTGTTGAAATGAACATTTGCCAGATAAGGGGTTACAAAGTTGCATTTGATTATGACTAGAGAACCAAGCAAGTACTGTTCAGCTTCAAAATATTTTCAACAAAACTTCTGGCTGTGAAACCAACCAAAACAGGATGGTACACACACATTTATACAACTATGCAAACAGTTTTTTTGCTTTAAAGTGGTCTGTAAATTCAATTCCTTTTTTTCCACATTTATAGACACGTGTAGGAGCTGCCATATTGTCGGATTCTTTTTAAGCTATTATCTCTCTTTTACTAACGACTCATTGGTGGCAAGCTCTATGGCAGCTCCAGCTCATGAACAAACTCATATGCTTATAAAAAAAATGTACATACAATTATTATCCTCTCGTAATCAGTGGTCTGCTCAAGAGGATAATGCTCTTGGATAGTGAAATCTGACCAATTATTTCACTGAAATAGGCAGTAATGCAATAAGGTACAGCTTACTGTTTGCACAGAGCACCATGTCTCAGAATATTTACATTAATTCATGTTTTATGTCAGACAGATGCATTACATTAGAACCATTTATGTTTTGGCACTGCAATGTGTTGTTCTGCCTATGTCTATGGTGCCTATATCAGAACGACAACTACCAATATACCAATAAGAAAAGTTCTGTTCACACAAAATATGTAAACTCTCATCTAGTATTATTTATTTAAGGGAACCTAAGTAAATTATTACCTTAACTTATAAATAGGTGGGTTTTTTGGATAACTGCTTTATGTCAAGAATCATCCTAACCACTGTCTCCAGCAAGTAGAACAAATTATATATTTATTTTAGTACTTGTTATATTTTTACATCCAGGGAAGGGGCCACACAATACAAATGCTGATAATAATAATACAAATAATATCTAACTTACTATTCCCCAGTTTTTTTCAGAAGAAATTATATATATATATATATATAAATATATATATATATATATATATATATATATATATATATATATATATATATATATAAATATATATATATATATATATATATATATATATATATATATATATATATATATATATATATATATATATACAATAATACAATCTGGATATAGTATGTTTCTGTTCACGTATGTCATTGTTTTCCACTTGGATAATATTGGTGCAGTTGTAGTTTGTTTACTAAAAGGAATTTGTAAACTTGTCTCAGAATATGTTTGGTTTCTGAGCCTAACATGTACTGTATGTGCACAGCATGTGCAGGCAGTGTATAAACATACAAATCAGCAAGTCCTCAGTTCATTAGGGACATCAAATAGGTAATGTAATAAAACCATTTGTAGCAACTAATCAGCAGGCAGCACCTTTTTACAAGTTTGATTGTTGGTTGGTATGGGCTATGTAAGTGACCTGGTACAAAATTTACAGATTATACTGTGTTACCCTTATTGTATTTTTGAATAAAATATATTCTACTGAAAGAGATAACGGCAAACATTTAGTAGCTAATTACCAAGCAATAAAATAAACGCATATCTTTAGCAAGGATTTTTTTTTCTTTTTTATTTCATTTTAAACATTTCTTCTTTTATATATGTGTGTGTGTGTGTGTGTGTGTGTGTGTGTGTGTGTGTGTGTGTGTGTGTGTGTGTGTGTGTGTGTGTGTGTGTGTGTGTGTGTGTGTGTGTGTGTGTGTGTGTGTGTGTGTGTGTGTGTGTGTGTGTGTGTGTGTGTGTGTGTGTGTGTGTGTGTGTGTGTGTGTGTGTGTGTGTGTATATATATATATATTTATATACATTGCTATTACAGCAATAAGCCACATACAACATAATCAAAAGTTAGTCTATTTTATTGTGGAAACGTATAGAAATCAGGCTTATACTTTGAATGTAGAATAAAAAAAGGCTATAAACATTTTACAGCCTGAAATGAACACAAAGTGAGCATACCCAGCATACCAAGACAATATATTACTAGTAAAATGTATTTAGCATCCACACAATGAATTGCTAACTCTGGAAATTTTACTTATCTAATAAGCATGTTACATGTTTGGCTATTGCGTTGATCCATACAGCAGACCAGCAGTATATTTGGAACAATAAGTCTATTATTTTTTCTATAATTTAATCATAACTGGATGTTGCTCTAAGGCAGTGACTGAAACTGGCAGCAAAAGTCATTTTACCTGGGATGCAGGTAGTGGTAGTTCTGGTAGCTCTGAGGTCCATGATATGCTGTCCAAAGTTTATTACATTAAGGAAATAATAGTAGGTGAGTGTGTTTATGTGCCTGTGTGCAGGCATGTGTGTCACTATGCAGGTGTGAGTGGGTTTGTATAGGAGTTGTGTAGTTTGTACACAAGATGTCAAATATGTATTATTAAAAAACCCAGCAATGAACTAGTTACAAATGATCTTACCTGGGAAAGGTTTAACCTGTTGAGAGGATGACACTGTTCTTCCACCTTCTCAACAGCCCCAGTTTTCTTCTTCATCCGATCAGCTTCCTGTGCTAAATATAGATCCAGGACCGGGACGCCTCTAGACCTGATATCAGCTTCTGTTAAAGAATTTACCATCAGCATCACCCACACAGGTCTCTTTCTCTCCCAGTTCCCAGCAATGGCATTAAAGAGATAATCGGCATAGAGACCCTTTCCCCTCTGGTCTGGGGTCATCCAGTGAGGCATCATGTGCTTGACATACTCCAAGTGCCTCTTTAGTCTCCGGTACAGATCCCTGGGTAGCACATCCTGCAGGTTTTCCCCTTGTGGAAGCATCTGACAGTGTGCCAGAGCTGAAATCGTGTATGGATCAGTGAGGTCCAGCTCAAAGTATACACTGTTGCTGTCATGAAAAGCCTTTTTGGAGTTCTGGGGTATGAAGTCCCATACTCTTGTATATGGCACATGTATGGTTCCAAATAGATAGGCAGGTGGATGCCTCCTTATGGTCCACAGAAAAGAATTCAGCTCTTCTTGCTAGAAGGAAAAAAACATGTTGAAGTCATTTGGTGCACATATAGCATCGTTGTTAAATCTGTAAAAGTCTCATTAAGGTGGGGGACCATTTATGGATAGAATGGCTACCTCTCTGCCGCCATAAAGTAAACTATTCATAGGTTACAATCATGTGATGATAGGGGCTTCGATTATTAGCTCCACTGGGGAAGGGGCTAGTGTAATGTATAACATAGAATATATCAGGTGAAGAGTAATTTCAAAAAAATCTAATTATGAATTAATTACAACTAACTGCTTCCAACCTAACTTTTGTCAGCCAGCAAACAGAAGCAGCCCATGGATCGATTAGGCAGAAATGGTGGTAAGGGGGGGGCAGATTCTAAACCAGGGGTGCCCAAAAGGTAGATCGGGATCTACCAGTAGACCCTTAGCTGGTGAGCAGTAGATCTCAAGACACTGTCAATAGCTTGTCTAAATCACCCTCCTATATCATGCTTTTCATTCAGATACTCATTAGAAATAGTTGTTTGTTAAATATAGCAATACACATTTTCTCATAAATCAATATTTAAGTCATATATTCCATGGAGCAGAATGCCAACAATATTTTATGGATGTAGCTCATAATGGGGACATCATCAGTAAAAGTAAACCTCCCATTAGTAAAGTATGGGCACTCCTGTACTAAACCATAACCCCTTTAAGTGGGATCTCTCTGGATACATAGGAGTTTGATCAAAAGTTATTGTACTGGTCATCCTCACCCAAAACTAAACAGATTAACTCTGAAACCTTATCAAATCCCCCAGGACAAAGCAGAGGGAAGCACCGGCACTCACCGATTTGGGCAGCCCACACTGACCCGTGTCTACAGGGATTCTCCTAGTCAGGACCTGGTGCCACAGCAATGTGCCCAACAAGCACAGGAAAACTGCCCTGGCCCCCCACATCGTGCTTCCCGCACTCCACTTCAGCGCTTCCACATTGAGCAAGTGCAAAGGAGTCGTTAGTCTGCCGGCAATGTGCGTCTGCGACTGACTGTGACTGAACTTTCTCACAAGGGATGGTCCGGCAGCGGTGCCCCCATGCTCATTGCAATAAATGATAGAATAAAGCGGCTGGTGAGTTCCGTGCAGGGGGTTGCGGGTGCTGATGGGACGGCGGTGCGCTCGGTGCTTCTATTTGAAGAGGCAGATGAAGGCGGGTACAGCTCTGCATGTCAGTATCGCACACAGTAACAGCTGGGAACAGAGCAACTTCCACTCACTTTGGTGTCCCATGTAAACTCCTTGTCAGACTTCTCCTCCCACTAGAGGGGGCAGCCACCCAGCTCTCCTGCCGCTACATCCACCCACATAAAGCCGGACTTTCCTCCCGCTGTGACTGCTTGTCGCTTCTATCCCTGCGCTGCTGCCAATCACTGTGTTACACTTATAACTGCTCAGTCCGTCCATGGGAGGTCTCTCCCCCCCACCCCCAACACACTCACTCTCTGTCCCCTTGTCTAGTGGAAAGTTCACAGCATTTGGGGGGGAGGCAGTTGTTAATACTTTATCTTTTTTTCTTTAAAGAGGGACTATCGGGAAAATGAACATTTAATATAAGCTTCCCCTTACTGAAGTGATAAACTTTCTAATTATAATCAATTAAATATTCTGTGCTGTTTCTGAAATAATCAAGTTTAGCTTCACTACCCCTCTCTCAGCATCTGTTTCTCTTCATTCTCTCTTCATACAGCAGTTGGGTGTCAGATATTCATTGACAGTTAGATCCAATCAGGGGTGCTTCGCCAATGAGGCGAGTTGAGGCTGTAGCCTCAGGCGGCAGTGCCCCACTAGGTACCAGGGGGCAGCAAAAATGCTGCTCCTGGTACTTTAAGAGCGAATTTCCAGGGGAGGGGGGGCAGCAGCAACTGGCGGCAGAGGGGCCAGGATCACCCTGGATCCAATATATCTTGCTAGCAGATGAATTAGAGATCACTCAAACTGATTCCAGTACAAACAAAATCTAACAAAATAACTGCCTTTTGCACGAATCCTGCATGTAGAGAGACACGTCTGGTGATTTTAATAGAGTGAGCTCTAATACATCATCTAGGCAAAAGGAGCCACCCTACAACATATCTTGGATCTAACTAGGAATGCCTGAATCCAGGATTCGGTTCAGGATTCGGAATCCTAATCCGCATCCTAATTTGCATATGCAAATTAGGGGCGGTGAGGGAAATCGCATGACTTTTTGTCACAAAGCAAGGAAGTAATAAATGTTTTCCCCTTCCCACCCCTAATTTGCATATGCAAATTAGGATTCAGATTCAGTTCGGTATTCAGCTGAATCTTTCGTAAAGGATAGTGGATTCGGTGCATCCCTAGATCTAACGTCAATGTATATCTGACACCCAACCAGGTCTGGACTGGGAGTCAAAGTGAAGATAATCTTGATTATTAGCATATTTAATTGATTGCATTTAGAATAATGCTGAAGCTTATGTTACATTGTCATTTTCATGATAGTTCCCCTTTAACTAAAGTAGCCACTTACTGAAAAACATCAGATTATTCCACGTTTACGATGTATTTCCGGATGAGTAAAGAAATTTCCTGCACCCCCCCCCCCACATTTCTCACCTTTAGTGGGCAAAGTAGTTTTAGGCTGCTTTATAAAATATTTAGGGTGATTTGGGGTTAATTTAGTCTGGATGAGGAGGCAGAAACAAAATGCTTTTCTTTTGCTGTTCATAAGTGTCTGCTTTAATTACCTTGGAGCTAATAATATAGAAAAATCACAGATTTTTGGATTTACATAGCAGGCGCCCCTAGGCCCACTGCCGTTAGTCACCCTTGTCCCCTCCACTTTATTCGTGCAAATTTTCATCATCAGGACCAGAGCAATGGGGATTGGTGCACTGAAAATTTAAAAAACAATTGTATCTCCTGAGCATCCCCAGTGTTTCTGAACCAATGTGGGTGTGGTTGGGCAGCATGCCGCCCCCTAAAATCCTGCCATCCTAGGCTTGGGGCTTGGTGGCCTTTCCACAAATCCTGATCTAGCTCTATTGTGAAATCACTTACAACTCTACCATGAATTATACAAGATACGTACAGTATGGCCTCCTGCATGTCTGTGCCTGCAGTTTAGATGTGAATGGGATCAGTTGGTAGAGCTGGTTGGATCATCACACCGCAATGCACAGAATAGTAGTTTTTCTCAGATCTTTCAACTTCATCATCATTTTCTCTGCTCAACAGCATAGAAGTTGCACAAGACTCCATTTCCACATGATCAGTCTTACATGGTTTGAAAACATTTCTCACTAATTGTGTTCCTTTCAAATCATAGGAAATAGGATTACTCCTGCATTTTACGAGGGACCAGAAAACAAGTGGCGTAAAATGGCGTAAAAATTTTAAATCAGGGAAATACAGCATGCAATATATATATATACACACACTAGCCTGGTGCACACAGAACACCATGTAACTGCCTAGGTGCTGGTACAAAAACATTAGTATTAAAGCTACAAAATAGACCGCACTCATGGGTCTTGTATAAGTGAAAAAGAAAATGTGTTTTATTCAACGTTTCGGCACATTTTTTTTCACTTATACAAGACCTAAGAGTGTAGTCTATTTTGTTGCTTTATCTATCTATCTATCTATCTATCTATCTATCTATCTATCTATCTATCTATCTATCTATCTATATATATATATATATATATATACATATATTGGGGGACCACAAAAAACAGTGTAAAATGAGGGAACACTTAAAATCATGGCATTTAAAATTGGGGTTTCATTGTAGATCTTTCACCATAGAAAAAAATGTAACCAATACACACTACCTGTATTATTATTTTAATAATATTATTTGTATATGACCACTTTTACAGGCTCAGACTGGACCTCCTAGGGCCCTCCAGAGAACATCACACCCGGGCCCAGTCACACAACAATAAAATGGAGACAGTGCCAAATGGAATAGGTGTTATATAGCAAAACAGAGAACAATGGTCATGATAGACTCACCCAGTTAGACTCACCCAGTATAGGAGGAGGTCCAGGCAGGGGCGTAACTATAGAGGAAGCAGACCCTGCGGTTACAGGGGGGCCCAGGAGTGTAGGGGGCCCAGTAAGACCCTAATTAATGAGCAATTTTAATGTATCTTGGTAAAATAGGCCAACTTATAAATATTTTGGGGCCCTAAATTGAATTTGCTATGGGGCCCAGTAACAACTAGTTACGCCACTGGGTCCAGGCACACCTCCCTGAACCTTCAGCTAAGGGTGCAGATGAACACCGTAATACCAACTGCCACTGGCAGGCACTCAATGGAACAGACCTCCACACAGACATACAATAATTAGCAGTTTATTCAGTATTCAAGTCAAAGCCTACTATATGTTATATGCCTATGGTGAAAATAAATAATGGCTGATGTGGGGAACTGACCTAAACTTGGTCCCACCAAGAAATCTATTGGTGCTCTAGCTTGCCAGTCCAACCTTGCATCCTAATGCTACAAAGTGCTTGCCACATTGCGTTTATGTTTAACAGTGGGTAACAACTCTGCCCAGGCCTGGATTTGTGGAAAGGCCACCAAGGCCCGCCCGGGCCTAGGGCGGCAGTACTTTAGGGGTCCTGATGATGAAAATTGGCACAAAATGCTTTCACTATTGTTACACCACCGATGTTTAATGATTTGCATTAGTCCTTACTCCTGTGAAGTCAATTTGATAAAAAGCAAATAAAATCAGCAGTGTGAGTTTGGACCATGGGAGGAAACCAGGGAAGCTTGAGGAAACCCATGTAGGCACAGGAAGAATTTACTATATTACTGTGTTGCTGGAATTGAATCCAAGACAACAGTAGGCAAGACTTGTGAATGGTTGCTAGGTATGAATATCAAAATGTTTATTCAGAACATTCAAAGTTCAAACAGAAGTTTGTGTTGTGTCCAGTGCATTGCTGACCCATAAGATTGGTTGAGGATCCCAGATGGTACCTTTGTTTGTCCTCGCTATTCAGTAGGTCCCCATGCTTAGCATAACACTCAGTTGGCCAAACAAATGGATGTTTAACTGTGGAATTAGGTCATTTAAATGTGTGGCCAAAAGTCTCTCAATAGGCCAAGTCAGCTTTTAGGTAACTGTAAATAACTATATCTTTGTAGAGATAAAAAAATCTGTGCATAGCATATTAACCATAGTTAAGTTTCAATTCAAGCCCTGAAATTGTTCCACACTGCTCCCTATGGAAACTCAAGCACAGGTGATTTTTCACATGGTTCTACCTGAGATAGTGCATACGATTCATAAAGGCAGCAGTGTGGGCAAACTGCCTTTTTATATGGGACTCCTGCTCTATAAAGAATTCAGCATGTAAGTAGCTTTATGTAGCTATCATTATTATTATAAAAAGGGTGGATATTAAAAAGCGCCTGTTGCCAAAAATATTACCCCCAACCAAAGGTGTGGGCTAATAGAGCCCCTACTCCGGTTTGTGGTAACAGTTGTTTTCCTTTAAAAAATTGGCCCCCACCAACACTAGGACACTTGAATCAGGAGGGAACTTTGCATTTGCATAATGCAATTCTGACATCATACACATGTGCAGAATGATCAAGTCAAGGCATTCCCAGTGCTATGGTATGGTTTGTGAGTACAAGTTAATTAGAAGAATATTGATCTAAATTTAAACCATTTTTTTTTTGTTTTTTTGTATGCAACTTCAGATTTTGGTGTCCAAGTAATAATAACATCATGAAAATACCTCTAGTAACCATGACATGGATGTTTTCTCTCCTTCTTTTTTATATGTAGTTACTACATCTCATGAGCTAAGAAACAATTAGAAAAAAATAAACAAAAAATAGAATAATAGTATATTTTTCCAATAAATAAAGCGTTAATCTGTGTCAAGCTGTTTTTTCAGGTAGTGCTGGGAGTATTTTTGCCATCTGAGACGAGATGTTGTGTTTAAAAGCAGATGTACTTTAGACCATAGCAAGTTTTTAGCATGTATCCAAGATGCTCATAAATTAAATTTCTTTGATAAATCCTAAACAAAAACAGAATTATATTACTTGCAGAGCAAATCTGAAGCTTGTAACTCTGCACATTACCTGTATGTACATAAAACATACACAAACAATACTCATCACATGTTGGTTGTTGATTTAGCCTTAAAATATGTGAAACCCCAGTGGATTTCCTCCTATATCCTTGTGACTGCCTTCATCCACCACAAACCAGAAACTGCATAACTTGTACTGTCATGGGAAAAGTCAAATGGATTTAAACACAATTCTGCACAGTGAAAAAGGTATATTAATGTATGCCTTCCTCGAGGAGATTCATAATTTCTTTGACACAAAGTGCAGCAACTCTACATAGTATACATAGAGTCTTCTGAGTCAATGTATTTGGAAATAAATTCCTCGCAACGATTACAGAAAGAGCAACTGTGCCTTTAATAGGTCTGGATGTTTTGACTCTTTTGGCAGCTCTGGGGATGTATTCAGTTAGCTTTTCAGCTGTGAAATCTTGATAAATAGACCTGTGTCTCAGCTGCCCTTTTCTATCAACTGCATTTACAGTAGGTTAATATCAACCCAGATACTGTTTGTGAAGGAACAGAACTCAGAGTTCTGCGTATCAGTATCTCAGCCATGCTAGCCATTAGATAATTTCTTTAGTTTTCCCAGTATAAATTAAAAAACGGTTATGAATAGGCTCCTTATTAGTGACTTACCTTGCACACATGCCAATTCTATCTGTCAAGAAAGGAGACTCCTTATTTTGGGGTCAGTATGCCGCCTTTTGCCTTTCCCACTAAATCTACTTTTTCCCCTTGAAAAAGACAGAAAGTAAAATAAGCCTGTTCATACTTCTTATCCTGGCATAAAATGAAATGCATGCCACTGTAAATCATACAGACTGTATATTATAGTGTATTTTGCAATCTGTATGTAAAGTTAGAAAGCTACATAATTAGCTGGAGGCCTCAGGACCTGATGCTACCCCATGGCACCCAAACGGATCTTTATAACCACAGTTTATGCATTCCTTTGCGGGACACCATTATATTATTATATTACTTTAAACACATATAAAATAGTAAGCGTATAAGCAATAAACAAAGGGACATTTTCAAGGTGGGACCGAGCAGGAAGGATAGCGGGGTGGACCCTGGCCTTTATTGGCACTGCTGAGCCAGACTCCCTCCCTTTGTATGCTTTCAAAGCTTTCCTGCCCATTTACAGCTGCCAGACTGCTCCGGTTAAAGAGCAGGAAGGAGGTACAATAAGGTATGCAGTGCAGGGGCACACTGGTTGGGGGGAGATGGACACAGGAGAGGGGCCCTTCAGATTATAGCCCTGGTGGGTCCAGGGCATCCAAGACCAACGATGGAAGTTGTACTGTTGTAGAGAAACAAATAATTCAAAATCAAACAGAAATGCTTTCTTACTCATGCCATCCCCACAATGTGATCTTCCTCATGATGTTTTGGGTTCCAAATGAAAGCCCACCATGGTGCTGAAATACTGTATATGGGCTTTTTGTTTTCATTAACTGAATAGCTCTAGTTAGAAATGTTTAGTTTGTCAACATTCTTACCTTTATACTGCCTGGCTGGACTACAGTTACTCTTTTTTGAATTCCCTATTGAAAGTTTAGAGAATTAAAAGGAAAATGCAAGTACATATTGTATTTAAGGCAGCATAGAGGCTAAAAACAAACATTTTGCAGATATATTATAGTTGTTATTTTAAACCATAGCTCACCAGCCCTACTTGCTCTCCTGCCGATTCAGCCTATTTGACATGCAAACTGAATCCCCCACGCTGTGTTTTCTCTAAGTGCCCTGAGGACTTGCTCTTAACCGTACAGAGTAAAAACTGAGATAGTAAACATACTCTGTAGGAGGAGTGAAAGGGCCATTGGTTTGCTGCCAGGTATTATTGGAGGCAAAATTAACCATTTCAGCTTCATATAGGATATCAAATTTGTCATTCTTCATTCCTGAAAATCAAAGTTTGATTAAAGGATTCAATATGCATATCAGTTAAGTGGACTTAACTCAGTCAATAGTAAGGATATTTGCAATAGATTTGCTTTTTGCTTGAGCTAGCAATGCCAGCAGCAAATACTGAAGAAAAGAAGCTGAGAGCAGGCCTCTATCTCTTCAATCATCTCCTCAAAATGTGGACATTTGCAGTGAGACATAACACCCTACAATTTCCAGTTATCCTTATAGACATCCTCCTGAGATTAAACAAAAAATATTTTTTTAGGCCTTTGTGTCATAAGCCTTAGGGCAATGACAAACAGGGCTATTTGTCACCACCAGGCAACAGCTATGTCTGCCATTGCCCTTATAGTCATGACATGCAACATGTTTGGATTGTGGCTTTGGAGCAAAAAAGGTATCAACACACTATGGATGTGTACTGTGTGAATTCCAAAAGAAAACTGGGAGTGATGTGAGAGGAGGGCTCATTAAGAGCTTTGGAGTGCTGTTATCCTTGTAGTTTTGAACTCTGCTTCTCAATAATTGCTTCTCAATGGTAGTTACACACACTTCCTTGGCTAACTTGGATCTTGATATACCTTGTGCAAACAAATCCCAGAATGCACGAGTTAGGCGCTGGAGCTATGTAGACAAAGTAGTACCCTAAAGCTGCCCATAGATGTGCAGATTTACCTTCAGATCAGACGAACAACCGTTCTGTACCATCTCCCGACCTGCCACTAACTATTCAGATCAAATAAAGTAGTAAAGGAACAGATCAGACAATGTTCTGCCTTTGACAGCAATCATATGAAAGTTATGTCTGACAAAATCTGGTCTCCCACCGGCAATACATGCAGAGATATTATCGGTAGCCGATAGAAATTTTTTAACCTGTCTGATTGCCTGAATGAACGATCACCATGGCACGAAAAATGTTGGGACACTCCACACACGGGCCGGAAATTTGTACGAAACAGAGATTCGTACAATCAAATCTTTGCGTCTATGGCCAGCTTAACTCATGTAGTTCTGGTAGTGAGAAAAACACTTGTTGATTAACCCTTCTTTTCCTTAACCACCATTATTTTCTCCAATTATGGCAATAAAAGGTTCTTTGCGATTTTTCTTTTCACATTTGTCTTCATGTTATACAGCCTTCCTATTCTGATTACAATTTAAATTATGGTTATGAGAAAGTGCAGAGTAAGCAGCAGTTATTGAGTCTGTGTCAAACTTGAACTGATTTCCTCAGCCACAAAACACTTGCCCTGCACACCACATTAAACCTAGTGCTCAATACACAGCAGAGTGCAGAATGCAGCAGTGGTTGTGTGTAATTCAACTGGTGGCATGCAGAGTAAACCACTTTTCATGCCAAAAAATGTATCTTACTCTGTCAAGTTGCATGTTTAGCCAAGACAAGGCTCCAAGGAGGTCTGGGTATGATCACACTCTCCGCCCTCCTAGTAGTTCCGCCCCTGAGCATAGTGTTGTTTTTTTTCTCTCACCAAAACACGACAGAGAAAAGATAACTGTCCTTCCTATAAAGAAATCCTTTAAAGCCAAAAAATTTAAGAATTGAATATAGTGCCTTAGCTAAACTATTTCTTTTTTTACACTTCTCCATTTTCATGCAACTATTCAAAAATGTAATAAGATATGGAAATCAATGGTACCTATCCTATGGATATATACAGAAATAACTTAACCATACCCTTATCATAAAACGAGTGCTAGCTCTGTCTGTGGGGAAAATGTAAAATATATATCCTTGCATCTGATCACAGCTCCATATAAAAGACCAATTAGCTGTTTATTTAGAGACAGGTTGCCACCTTTTCCAAAAGTTTTTACTGGCTGGTGGGGGGCGGGAACAAAAGGGGGTGTTCTGTGATGCAAAATGGGGCGGGGCCAATCAAATTGCCACAGAAGGGGGTGGGGCCACGTTGAGCAAAGTCCAGAAGGCCAAAAAGAAGGTACGTTCTAAGCGAATTGAGGACGGGCCAAGCACTTTTTTAAAGCGTGTTACAAACTTACCGGCAACTACATTACTGGTAAATTTGTAATACCGGCCCTGGCCTTGGCAGGTGTTTTACTGGTTAGGCCGATAAAATACCGGCTGGGTGGCAACGCTATTTACAGACCATCCAACACATACCAGCCCTCTCTCAGCAATCAGAAACTACTAGTCCCCATCACCATGGACCAACTTTCAGCTGAATAAAGAGATGGGATATTTGATAGTGATAGTTTAACTTTCATTTAAACTAATTTTAACCCCTTGTATCAATCACAACCAGTATTTCTTTACTGATAATTATAATTGTAGAGGACTTGGGATTAAGAATGTGGAATGTAGTTCTTAAAAAAAAACAGGTTTTAAAGAACACTTGAAAATCCTAACTACAATCAGACATGGTATTATACTCATTAAACATCCACAGCTCATCCATTTTTTAAGTCCTCTCCTACCCCCCAGTAATTGATAAGAGCACTAGTATGTATGTAGTATGCAGTTAATTGGTTAATATTGTACACCTACAGTAGGTCAAAATATGAATAGTCATTGGGTAACATTCTAACTGCATTGCTGTACTTGTCCTACCCAGCTCTGAACTAACACAAACAGATATGTACTGGTTTTCATAAATGTACAATGACATTCACTGAGGCACAACATAGAACTTTAGATAAAGGCTTGTGCAGAACATACTTTTTGCTTATTTTTTAATCAGCAAAAATCTATTTTTTGTGTTATTTCTTGAGCTAAACAGGGCACTCGAACCCCCTCCCTTCTCCCTTGGTTGTAACTTTTTTGTTCATTTATGCAGGGGGTTTATCTGTGCACTTATAATCTAATTATCTCCCTTGTAAGCACCAAACATGGACTAGCTCTAATTTCTCTGTTTGCTGCCATAAAATAACAAAAAATGATTTTTTATTTTTTTCCTTATTAAAAAAAAAAAGATGTTGAGCACAAGCATATTCTCATGAAAAGCACCATATTAAAAGACAGACAATAAATATAAACTTGATTATGCTAAATAAATAACTGTCTGAAAATGTCATGAACTTCATAATTTTAACAACAGTAAAGAATTATTATTATTAACAATCCGTTTTTTTGCGGGACAGTCCCAATTTTGACAACTTAGCCTATTGTCCCGGTCCCACCTTTATCTTTGATCTCCTGCATTGAACAGCCAGAAAATGATAAAAAGTTTCTGAAACTTAATTAAATAAGAGGCTTTTGGCAGAGAGTCCAGAATACTCATTATCTACACTTAGATAAAATTGTAATTATTTAAGATAAGCAGGTCTCTTGGGAGAACTAAGGCTTGAAGCTTAAAAGTCAATTCACCTGTTATAAAACATAAAACATGACTCTTAAACCCCCCAGAAATGTGTTCAAACTTACATAAAATTTATGTAAAATGGGCATGGTAGTTAGGGGGTGTGGTCACACTATGGGCTTGATCAAAAAGATCTTTTTTTTCGTCTTTTCATTTTTCAAATGCTGGGAGGTATGATAATTATTCTAAGCACCTTGCAGTTGTTTTGTGCCTTTAACCAGAATTCATAAAACAAAAACAAATATATAATTTTGAATGAAAACAACAGAAGAGACATATCACACAATTAAAGCATTCACATAGATTGTAAGACATAAAATTAAATGGGGCTTATTATCTAGCAATCTCAAATTTACATCAGTGCAGTAGCCCATATCATCAATTCAGCAACACAGATGATTCTACTATAGTATCAGTTAAAATAAATACAATACTGTCCTCTTCTTTGGGACAGGAACAAAGACATTAGGGGACCCATTTACTAATAGTGATGGGCGAATTTGGGGTGTTTCGATTCGGCGAAGAATTCGCAAATTTCCAGCGAAATTTGCGAAACTGCAAAAAAATCTGCGAAACTGCGTCGCTGCGAATTCGCGCCTGGCGAATAAATTCGCCAATCAATATTTACTAACAATTGAATTGCAATTTTTCAATGAATCTCGAAAATTTTGAGATTTTGCTATATTTCTAAAAAGCTCTAAAAATTCTATATATATTAAGAGAAAAAAACACAAAGACCAAACTTCGCCAAGTAAAAGTTGTCAAGGTGTTAAGAAGTCAATTAAAGCTGCCCTGATCTTTTAGTGGTTTTTCAGATTTTTTTTTCACTAGGAGTTCAGCTCTTTTTTTCATTCACACTTATTATATTTGGGTCTTTGAATAAATTCAATGACATTCATAGTTTTAGAGTTTGTGAGTTTAGTTGTGGTTTCCCAAAACTCTAAAACCACTAAAATACAACCTTTAATAAATAAGCCTCCAAGTGTCATAAGCTGTGTCTTGAAATTATGAAACTTATGTGTCACAAAGTCTTTTAAGGCTTTATTTATTGTGATGGAATAACGTTTGTAAGTTAAAAGTCTCAAGGTCTTGATGTCTTTTTGCCTTTGAGTTTCCTATACATATATTCCTTTTCTTTAAAGCTCCAGTTATAAAATACTACACTATTCTGGAACCTTCTAGAATCAGTGTAAATCACTAGGGCAAGCATGCAAACACGCAAGCAACTATGTGAAATTAGGCTCAGACTGGGTAACCAGGACAACGGGAAAAATTCTGGTGGGCCCCAACCAGTGTCGGATCACAGGGGCTGCTTTCAGCCCTGGCCCCCACTGTGCCAACCTCCATGGCTCCCTTCCCCAGCTGCAACCCCTACACCCCACTTACCCCTATCAGCACATACCTCTTCTCTTTACAATCAGGGCAGACGAGAGCAGCAATCGGGAGAGCAAAAAAGGTGATTCATCTTCAACTATTGAATTGTGGGTCTTGCTCAAATGTATAAACAACCATTTGCATAAGTAGGGAATCCTGGTTTCAGTTTAGGATTTGTCCTTTTTCAGCAGGATGCAGCCAAATCCAAGTGCCTGGCTAACTAAAACTAAATCCTTGAAATAACATGACTTTTTATCACATGAACAAAGAAAATTACTATTCCCTCTCCCCATGGGTGTTCTTTTTAACCCTTCCATAGACTAATATGCAAATTCGGGATTCGATTCAGGAATTGGCCTATTGAATTAAATTCTAATCGTGCTCAATATGAATAATGAAAAAAACTGCTGACTCTTAACTATACTGTACATATACTGCAAGTAAGATATATGCTGCCTCCTTTCACTCTCTAAAGATTGTTTTTGAAGAATGTAGGTCCTGTATACATAAACTTTCACAAACAGTTATTCAATATTCACCTATTTCAACACAATATTTATTAAGATGATTCAAACTAGAAAAATGCATGCTTTGCATAAAAAGATTTTTCTTCATATAAAACTAAATGATGGTAGATGGCAAGCATATTTTCTGCCCATGATGATCTAATATCAACCCACTCCCTCCCTTCTTTACCCACATATTTTGCTCCATATGTAATGTATTTACAGATTCAGCCAGCTGCTCATCAACAAAATGCATACATTGATTAATAAAAGGTGCATATTGATACAAATACAAGTATTTTTTATATAAATGACAACTTTAAAAAGGGCTAGCCTCTGTCCGTATAATGAAGAAACACTTCCTATAACTCAACTACAGAAACTACAGTGATGGAAATACATTACATAGTAACATAGTAGATTCCGCAACATGTGTTGGAGTGTTAAAGTGATAATTTCATTGGAAAACATGTTTTTTTCAAAACACATCATTTAATAGTGCTACTCCAGGAGACTTCTGCACTGAAATCCAATTCTCAAAAGAGCAAACAGATTTTTTTATATTCAATTTTGAAATCTTACATGGGGCTAGACATATTGTCAGTTTCTCAGCTGCCCCAGTCATGTGACTTGTGCCTTTCTCCTACTTAATGTAACTGAATCAGTCTCAGTGGGACTTGGCTTTTACTATTGAGTGTTGTTTTTAGATCTACCAGGGAGCTGTTATCTTGTGTTAGGGAGCTGCTATCTGGTTACCTTCCCATTGTTCTGTTGTTAGGCTGCGGGGGGGGGGGGGGGAGGGAGGGGGTAATATCACTTCAATTTGCAGTACAGCAGTAAAGAGTGACTAAAGTTTATCAGAGCACAAGTCACATGACTGGGGGCAGCTGGGAAACTGACAATATGTCTAGCCCCATGTCAGATTTCAAAATTGAATGTAAAAAAAATCTGTTTGCTCTTTTGAGAAATGGATTTCCCTGCAGAATTCTGCTTGAGCAGCACTATTAACTGATGCATTTTTAAAAAAAACATGTTTTCCCATGACAGTATCCCTTCAATGGAAAAATGCAGTATTAGAGCAGTGCTGTTTTCTGGCAGTTAAAAGGTTAAAGATGGGGAATTAATCTAAACACTGAAAAACTGCCCTATGTGGTTTTTATTTGCATTTCTTTTTAAAAAGCCTGATTTTGGTTACTCTTCATATAAGAAATACAGAACTCAAAAGGTAATTCATCGTGCATGCAGCTTAAATTTCTTGGTCTTCACAGGAGATCCAAAAATTCACTCTTAATTAATGGCATTCCAGTGACAAGGTCCATTTCCTTGGCACTAGAGCTTCCCTTTCTATCCCACTCATGTTCCATTAATTACATATTCCTGTAGACTATATCCAGGCAGTTTTTATCACACAAAACTCAATCCCTGTGTACTGTTTAGGCATCCATCAGGCCCTGTGCCCCTTTCTTCACTATAAGGGACTCACACATACTAGAAATACTCACAGGACAGCAGAAGATAAAAGTACTATATATACTGTAAAAGCCATACAGTGTAAATAAAAGAATATAAGTAAACATAACTGAATATTAGGGGCAAATTACAGAGCCACATACAACCATTTCTTTTAATTACTCCTGAGGAAAATTAATTCACAAATTTAATTTAGTTAGAAATAAACAAATCTGTGCATATTCAGATTTATTTCACTTACAAAAATGTTTTATCAAAATTAATGCCAGAATTGTAATAAACACCAGTCAGACAAAAGTCTGTTTAGCCGATGATTGCTTGAGATAAGTAGAGACTTCCTCCTTGATGTGATCCAAGCAGTGACTTTTCTCTCATTCCTGTATATTGCCCCCTTTTGTGGAAAGTGTGGCCATTTCTGATATACCTTGATTAATGTGGAAAAATTTATATTTGCATAGATTGGCAACCTAGCTTAAAGGGCAGATCTGGTCATCATCCACTAATGCAAACAGCACTCTCAGGGAGACTCCTCAGTAGCAACTGCTACATATCAAGCAATTTGTATATTTATCACAAATGAGCATTTTGGATGGTGTTTTTTTGGCTTTAGGCTGCCAACAATCCTACTGTGCTTTGCATGGCATCTTAAAGAGGATTTATCATCCTTACCTTAATATTCTGTTGCTAGTCTACATGGAGACTTTTGAAAAACAGCTCTCCGTTGTTGTTTTTTTTTTTAAAATAAATATTTCCAAAGGTACAGCTAATTATACTATTGAGCTGTCAATCAAAATAATTCAACTCCTTTGGCCTTTGGCATAGATGCATCTCCTAGTATTCCACGACACGGCTCCTTCCAGTCACCTCTCCACAGTTAAATCTTGTGAGAATGCTAGGATCCACTTGTTGGAAGTTGCGGTTTTCATTTATTAAGGTGTTATATTCATTTTGGGATTTATCATGGTCCGGAGCTGCTAAAAATTAAAATTGAAAATACTCAGCTGAAACCTATTGAAATCATGTAGTCAATGGTAGATGGTCCCTTTAACAATTGGAACATGTTTTTTACCTTCAGGAGTTTGAGTTCTCAGAGCGACAATTTGTAAAGACATACTATTCGAATTGACGTTTGGGGGCAGTTTTACCTAGGGTCGAATATTGAGGGTTAATTAACCCTTTATATTTGACTGCCGAATTGAAATCCTTCAACTTCAAATATCGAAGTCTAAGGATTTAGCGCTATTCCTACGATCGAACGATCGAAGGAATAATCGTTCGATCGAACGATTAAATCCTTCGAATCGAACGATTCAAAGGATTTTAATCCATCGATCGAAGGATTATCCTTCGATCAGAAAATTGTTAGGAAGCCTATGGGGACCTTCCCCATAGGCTAACATTGGCCTCGGTAGGTTTTAGGTGGCGAAGTAGGGGGTCAAAGTATTTTTTAAAGAGACAGTACTTCGACTATCGAATAGTCGAATGATTTTTAGTTTGAATCGTTTGAATCGAAGTCGAAGGTCGAAGTAGCCAATTCGATGGTCGAAGTAGCCAAAAAAAACATTTGAAATTCGTAGTTTTTTTCCTCTATTCCTTCACTCGAGCTAAGTAAATGGGCCCCTAGATTTTGTCACACTGGTTTTTTTTAAGAAAATTTAACGATAAATTAAGTGGATTCAGGTTTAGGTATTTGGTCAAATTTTTTTTAATAAAGTGAGAAATTTTGAGTTGAGTTTTAGTAAATAACTTCCCTAGCTGTCAGGATTCAAACCTTGGACCGTGTGATACTGTGGTGGTTAGCTGTTGAGATACTGGAGACTTTTGTAATCTGACCTTACACTTAACTCTAACAAGCATTCTTTTCCTTTATTATTTTCTTACTCTCTTTCCTCATTAAGACCAGGCATTAATGATCTAACAATTAAGCATATATGTTTCACTCCTATGTCTCCATGCCTGGTTCCTGAGCCCTGCCTTGTGTCTATGTCCCTGCCTGGTTTCTGAACTCTGCCTATTTCCTTAACCCTGCCTGATTCCTGAGCCTTGCCTTGTAGCTAAGTCTCTATCTGTTTTCTGAGTTCTTTATCCATTGCTTGTCCCTGAGTCCATGACTGGCTCCTGAGTCCCTGTCTAAATGTTTTCTGCCTTGTTCTTTCCCGATTATTGTGGCTTTCCTGATTTTGACCTCTGTAAATTGGACTTTGATAACTGTTTCTAACTGTTCAAGGTAATGTTTACAGGTGTTACCTAGGTTTTCGGCTCTGGCCTAGTTACATTTGTCTCTTTCAGTTTCTGAACCCAGCATATTGCTTTTGATAATGTACATAGTGGAATAAATTCAAGACATATCAATCCCAGACATAATATGCTTACTCTGAGAATCTGAGAATGAGATATAAATGTTTGTCTGGACACAGGCATGGCCTAACTCACCACAGTAGAGGCGTAGTCAAGAGTAGTGAAGGGCAAAATTGTGGCATTACATTTTATTAAACTCTGAAATTGTATGGAAAGGTGTTGATTAGCAAATATAGAGCTTGAGCCTGCAGAAATCCACTGCATAATGCAAACATGAGACATTCTTTATAGTAACAGTAATTTAGGTGAAAAAAGGCACATGTTCATTTAGTTTAAACTTTTAGGCTAAATAAAACCTGCCTAAGTGCTATTTGATCCATGGGAAGGTGATATAGCCCATCAGAAGCCTTTCCAGTTTGCCAAAGAGGTGAAAATGTCATAATGAAAGGCGCGTACCGGCGCGCACCGAGCGATCGGTGCGCGCCGGTAGCTGTTCTCTTGGACTCGTCTCCTTTCCGCTCCTTTTAAACTCGGTCTTGGAGGGAGCTTGTTTTGGGGGATCCAGATAGGCGACCTTTTGCCTCTCAGCGAGTGCACGCCCACCTGCTTCGCAGGTCGCCTTTCACCAGGCAGCATTGACGGCATACTCTGGTTTCTCTTCAAATCGAATAAATCTTTCACCTTTTATTAAAGAATTCCATGGAGAGGAACGACCATGAGTTTCGTTCAATTTTTCGAAGCCTGGTTCACACCAGGCTACTGATACCAGTTGCAAAGACAGATGTGAAAATGGCAGGGAGAGCGGGCTGACTAGTTGGGGCAAAAAGCTTGGCTTATCCAGCAGCCAGGGCACTGACACAGCAGCCAGGGCACTGACAGTTCTATGCATTCCTATGGGATTTTTAGATGTATATTTAACATATGGTGAACTTTCATCCACTGATAAATACACTTCTAAAAATCCCACAGGATTGAATCAAAAGTGGGGTTTTCTGTGTTCAGCTCTAATCTCACACTTTGTTAAATCTGCTCCTAAATCTATGTTTTCTATGAATATGAATAGTTCTTTTTCTGTTCCAAACCATAGAAGGAAGAGGTCACCCACAAATCTAAACTATAAATCAAATTTTCACTCCATTAATTCTTACTTAAAATGCCCTTACGTTTAGCACCACAGCTTCATAATTTCTACAATGCCTTTATTTGCATCACAATAACACAGATCACAAATCACACTGACAGTAAAGCAAACTACCTACAGCAAGGAAACACTGTCATAAATTCTCCAACAGTGTCTGGCAGAATTTAACTATACTGCAAACAAATGAGTTTGTTAGCGAAAATATTTGCTCATGAATGATATAATCAGCATTCTCATGGTGAATCTTGGCTCAGGTTTCAGTGTTCATTCTCCAACATAGGGATGTTCATTAAATGTATCAGTTAAATGTATCAGTTAGTAGAAATGTCTCTATTCTGCAGGCATCTTGTAATAGCTCTTTTCCAGAGGGGAAGCAAAGTATAAAATAAATAGTCATAGAAAGATCACACAGACAGACTTAGAATAAAAGCATCAGCTTCATGTTTATAAATCCAGCGCCTTAACCACTGCACCACATCCGGCTCTACAAAGAAATTCACAAATATTCTCCTTTTCCTAATTAGCATCTTTCACCCACTTGCAAATGTTTCAAAATTGTCTAATTTCCTTTGTTTTTGTTTCAAATGACTGATGTATGTTGTTTTTACAATATCTGGTGGTTTTGACTTTGTTGTCATTTCCTACCCCCCATCTTTCTGCATGGAGCACATTAAATAAAGTTATTTGTGGTAATTAGAATCCCTTTTAGCCACAAACTGCTTAGATCATTACTCCAAAAAAATCCAAACCAGTAAACCACAGCCAGTCTGTGAGTTAGGACTGTAACTCTTTCAGATATGTTGCATAGTTGCTACACCATGTAGCAGACTTTTTGGCTTTCAAATTGATTTGATTTGGATTAATTAGCATATAGGGGCCAACACATACACATGTGTGGTGATTATATTGATCAGCAACTAAACTGATCAACATATCTGGCTGCTGTTATACTGCTTCTTGGTTTTTCTGTTTCCCAGGTATTTGATTTTCTAAGAAGAAAGAAGTGAATTAATTTGGAGTTCTGGTTAGACTAAGCCTTCTTTTCTCTGTTTCTTTTGAAATGCCAGACCATCACCATGAAAATTTCAAGCAGCTACAACTAGAAAAGGGAATAAACAGATGACTAATTGTCAAGTGGATTAATTTATCGTTTTAACACAACATGCTGAAAGTTAATCCTTATGACATTTCCCCTTTAATTGACTGACACATTCAAAACAGCCCTTAGCTTAACACAATAGCATGTTCATACTTTGTTCTGAAAATTCTGAGAAAGAGTATGGTAGAGGAGAACCATAGGGATAAACTTTATATTATCCAAGCATGAAATAAGGTCTTAACAGTAGTCTAAGCTATTTCTGAGCAGAAAAGGGTTATATATAGAAAAATGCTGGTTCTCACCGCCTATGCTTCAGTGTCTTTAGAGTAGACAAAAATCAGAGAGGGCAGTTTTACGTGGTGTAAAAATGTTACTATGTGTGAGCAATTGTTCATTTGCCAGTAAGTTATAAAGTCTTCTAAAATGGTTATACTGCAACCCATACCTTGCTCTGTACATTACTTCTGTGAGTCCGGCACAGCCAGGCTTTTACCAAAAGTACTATTTTAGCTATGTGTGTGATGCTGCATATCTTTTACATTGTTTACATGGGTACATTTGGTAAGGTACAACAGTGAGAAGAACTCTAAAACACAAACTTGTTCCTTATTAACATATTTCACTCTGTTACATGGAGTGGATCCATTTTCAGAAATATGTTAAGGGGTTTTATACAGAATTGAATACAGTAATGATAATCTTTTGGTTCCACATAATATCCTGACAATGGCGGACACCAACCTGTGCCCTCATTATAACTTGCTGGCAGGAGACCTGATCATATTGTGAAAGAAAGAGTTATATTGTAGATAAAAACGAATGCGGTGCTAAAGAAACCTATATGTCAATTCAAATTCCTGAATCCAATTAGAATCCAATTCCATTTTTTTCCAGAAACATTACATCATTGTTGAAAACCCCATATTAATTGGTTAACTTTGACTAAATCTGATCTACCATATGTTCAATCTAGCACATATTCCTTCCTGTAGTTTAGAATAATTAAGAACCTTACTGTACTGTTAATACCTTCAGGGGAAATATTTGCTTTGATTTCCAACTTTAAGTCTGCTTTTTGGATTATGTTGGAAATATCAATCTTTTTAGACTTTTTTTCCTATAAACACATCTTTGGCTGAGACTGACATGGGAGATTGACTGTGTGTTCTGTGCCTGAAATTTCTCTGGAGGAGATATGTTTTTTCTTCATTTGGTTCCCACCCTTGCTAGAAGCAGCATTGATATTCCATTACACAATATAAAGAGGTTTTCCTTTGGCATAGTCAGCTTTCTCTCTCCTCTCATTTTGCAGTTTTTTTTACCTTAAATTTATAGCATTTTTTTTTCTTTTGGTTCCTATTAATTATCATTTTGGCTTGAAAAGTGCAGTGATGTATTTAGTAAGTTCAAGTAAAGGAGACTGGAGATCCATAAGGAGTTCTTGGATTGCCATTTCAGTACTTCTTAGCGAGTTCAGAATTTAGAGAGAAATACAACAGTTATTATCTGACATCATAATTACATCTTGGCATGTATTTGTGTAAAATATGCACATATTTAAACACAGCAACTTCCTGGGTTTATGGGTTGTGGTGAAGGAAAAAGACAAAAGGGCTTATTTATGAACACAGCGTAAAGTGAAACAAGCAGCTTTTAGGTGCCAATGACGATACCAACAATGCAGCCTGTTTCCAGAATTCTAGTGCCATTATGTGCAGTGTCTGCAGCAACTTTATCATGATGCACCAATACAGCAAACTATACACAATATTTAATTGCTGTAAATTCTCTTTATCCTTATTGCATTTGTGTAAGAATGGCATCACTTCCAGCATAATGGCATCAGCCCATACAAGTCAGAAATCCTGGAATAACTGGTGCATGCTATGTAGAAGCTACAAATCCACTTACTGTATGACAGTTGTGTGAAAGGAAACCCTGGCATTATTGTTAGCCTGGACCTTCTGGTAATTCCATGGCTTCCTTAGATGCTCGCATACATAGCCACAACTGACTCTCTCTAAGTTACTTGGCCACAAATGCTATTTATGGTAAGATTAGCTTTTAAAATGGTAGGCAAGGAGGTTTCATAAGCAGAGAGACAGGTACACAAAAATGACAAAACAGTACTTACCTTTACTTTATTCCACTTAAAAACAAATTAACATAGTTCTTTGCTTCACAAGGCAATGCACATGTGTAACTGTCTCTCACAGATGAGATTGTAGTCTTTTTGTCTAACCCAGGGAATCTCCCAGACATTGGACCACCACAAGGTTCAACTAACAATAACACTTTTAAAATCTTAAAAAAATAATGAAAATACAATGTACCGTTGTGTGCTACACTGGTATAACTGGTGTGTTTGCTGCCGTGTAGCCATGGGGGCAGCCATTCAAAGCTGAAAAAGGAGAAAAGGCACAGGATACACAGCAGATAAGAGATAAACTCTGTAGTATACAATGGGATTCTTAATAACTTATTTGTTATCTACTGTGTATCCTGTGCTTGAATGACTGTTGCCATGGCTGCACAGCTGCTTGTTTATATAAACTATAGTTGTGCTATAGCAGTTTTACCAGTGCAGGGTAACATTACATTATATTGTCACTCCTTTAAAACACTTTCGTTTTTTGGTGTTACTGTTCCTTCACTGCTACTCGCAGTTCACCAACTTATTACTTTTAGTCAAACAGGCCACACAGCCTAATTTCAAATCAGCATCACTGACAGCATGTTCCCAAACACCAGACTTTTCCAGGTACAATCTTCTCTCAGGCCCATTGGCACTCTTTCTCAATCTCGGGTTCTGCAGGTATCTTGGCTCTGTCTCAGGTTTCCTACACACATAGGTCGATGCCAAACCCTCTCACCATCAACACCAATTTTCATGTTATTATTATTATTATTATTATTATTAACATGTATTTATATAGCGCCAACATATTGCGTAGCATGTTCAACCCTTTAAAGGGATACTGTAGCAAAATATTTTCTTATATTTAATTTTTAAAATTATTTAAAATTTGACATGGGGCTTGACATATTGTCAGTTTTCCAGCTGCCCCCAGTCATGTCTGGCTTGGAATCAACCTTAACGCCTTTCCTGACAGATACCTTTTATCTCTGGATAAGAGGAAGAATAACCCCTTTTATGATTAGGCAGACCTCTGCAGACCATATTATGCACCTTTTCAACACTCTGTGACATTTTTATTATTTGCACATATATGCAATACAAAAACTATGTCACAACTTGTGCACAATTTGCCAAAATGGATGCTAATTTGCTATTGTATTGATACATTGTACACATATTATGGTGTATGTTATTCAGTGGGTAGCTGTGATTAAGCTGGAATTCTGGGAAATAAACATGCCAATTTGGAGTCTAAAAATTGCAGCTTGCAAATTTCAATGAACCCTTTACATTGTAGGGGCAACAGAGGAAAAGGTTGATGTAAGGTTGATGTATTCTGGAACAGACACTGGAACTGTTAGAATTATATTGATGCCTAATACATCTCTTTCCCCATATAGAAGAAGGTGCATTTGGCTGCTCACTAAAAATGTCTTCTCTTTACAGTTGTGTCTAGCAGGAATTTATTTTGGAAGTATACAGTTTGTGGAAGTCGTTTTGGGTTCCTGGAATAACATGAACAACACTTTTCAAATGCATCTGTATCAGTCTGATTCTTTAGTTGAGTGTCCAATCTGTGGTCATCATTACAGTAGCTGTTTGGAAAAGTTGGGATATCAATCAGGGGCAGGGACAACAACCAGCTCCTACAGATGTAGTATGCAAAGATCAAGAGGCTAATTTTTTCAAAAAAACAAAAGAAACTAGCAAGGTTGGCCTTGGAGATCGTCTTTTTTAAATAAAAAATTTACATCTGGATGAGAATTGTCCTATCAAAAGAAAATGCAACCAGGCAGGGTGGCACTAAGTTTAAAAATAAAGATCAATATGCAGTTTGGGTATGGAGGTGATTTTATTTCTTGTTAACTTGAAGGTAATCTGTTGACGGATAAATCATGGCACCAGTCATGTCATAAGTTGTCTGTGCTTCCCAAGTAAATTTTGTCCCAAAGGACTTTATTCTTACAAAAGAACATGCATCCTTTGGGAGATCATATTAGAAATAACAATTCACAGATTCGCACTTTAATGTATGGTGCCATAAGGGGCCGGACACACATGCGGTTTTACAGTGAGGAAACGCAGCACGGTTTTTAAAAAAATGTGTAAATACGCTAAGTGGTTTCAAGCTTAGGCAAACGATCCGTGTTTCCGCACCAAAAACACGTTTGTGTCCATGCCCTAAAGTAGGGTTACTCTTTAACCCCCAAACAAGACTATAATATGTATATATATGCAATGCTATTTTACACAGTAACAAAAATACTTTCTATAGCTAGGATAAACAAAAGCCAGACCTGTCTATGATACTGCTGGAACTTTTAAGTAAGTTTTGATGATAAATAGGTAATTTATAAAAAGATTTAGCTGACTTTGCTTTAGTTAATAATAACTTATCACATTTCCAACAATGTTGACAGTCTTGCCAGGTATACTAATTAGAGCCCATTAAGTGATAGGTGTAACCACTGTGACCTTTCAGAATTACCTGTGACTTTCCTCTCTCTCAAAAAAAATATTGATCTAATAAGCTAAATGTCTGGGAGAGACAGCCTGATTGATTTTTGTTTCTTAACTAGATTCAAACCTTTTTACAAGCATTGCAAAATATACAGGTGTGCCTTTCATGGGCTTATCTGTGATTGCCACATAGCAAAGTTTTGCTTGATTAGATAAAAAATGATTTCATTTGTCATTTGTCATTTTGAAAAGGCTCAATAGTGAAATGAGAACTCTTTTTGGCATATCTGAAAGCTGAGCAATGATTACATTCTTACTGGGAAGATAACTAAATAGAAACTGGAGATAAATAAAACTACTAAACTTATTAGTGATTGTAGTGATGAAACGCTCTAAGTAATGTACTTTAACTTTTGTTATTGGTATTGTAGTGCGGATAGAGTTCTCCAATTGTGTGCAGTAGCAATATTACAAATATATGAAAATAATTCTTCTGCTAAAGTTGCAGGAAAATCTAGGAATAATGAATAAGTATTCAGTCAAAATACCAGTCAAATATTTCCCTTAGGGCTGAACCCCCATCCATTACTTAAGACACCGCTAGTGGATGAAAGATCCATCTATTTGGGAACCTCTATCATATTGCATTTTTGAGCACGTGAAACTACATTTCAGTGCATTTATTTGTGGAATTGTTCTGTAGGTGTTGTACCTAAACAAAGGTTAAGTCTAGTAATCCATTTCTAGGACTGCTGTGACAGGAGGACTCTATTTGTTGCTAAATTTGAAATGATGATAAGGGTGCTGAATTGGTGCTTTGAAAGTATGTTTAAGACCACCTAGATAGATTTGCATTACACTGAGGAAATATAGCTTTAATAGCTTCCTGTAAACAAATTATTCCACTGAATTTGCAAAAACCCATCATGAAGCTGTGCAAGAACAACTTGATTGGTATATCATTAAAGGAAAGTTATACAAGCTATACACTAAATCAGTGATCCCTAACCAGTAGCTTGTGAGCAACATGTTGCTCTCCAACCCCTTGGATGTTGCTCCCAGTGGCCTCAAAGCAGGTGCTTATTTTTGAATTCCAGGCTTAGAGACACGTTTTGGTTGCATAAAAAAACAGGTGTACTAACAAACAGAGCCTCCTGTAGGCAACCAGTACATATAGGGGCTACCAAACAGCCAAACACAGCTCTTATTTGACATCTCCATGGACTTTTTCATGTTTGCTCCCCAACTCTTTTTTACATTTAAATGTGGCTCACAAGTAAAAAAGGTTGGGGACCCCTGCACTAAATTATAGAAGCTGCCTTGAATGTTTATCTATGATATCCTTAAACTTCCATGATGGTTAATTTGTATTTCTGTTCAAAAAAAGTATTAAGGGAAAATGGGTATTTTCATCATTGCAATCTTCTTAAAGAAATACTCTCTCTTTAACAGCAGATATGCATGCACTTAAAGAAGAAATGCACTGCCTGTGGCACATTTGTTGAGGGCCTTTTGATCCTTTTACCTTTTACCTTGGAGGATTACTGAGTATGCCCCCCTTAAAGTCTCTGACGAGCAGGAAGTAGTGTTCTGTCAGACATCCAGTCACTCCAGCCTTTATAGATCACATTTTTGGCTAACCAACTATATTAGAAACATTTTTTTATTTTCCACAGCCAATCTTTTTACTATTCCTTTAAGACCACCATCCTATTCCTTTACAACCACCATCCTAAAGGGAATCTAAACTTCAAAATATGAATTAGTGTAAAATTATTCAGAACAATTCTACAGTTTACATTCATTTTCTGTTTTAAGTGATTTCTGAGATATTCACAGTTTTATACTGCTAGAGAGAGGCTCAACAGCTCTCTTTAAAGGGCCAGAGTGTCAGTGATGCTGTCTATCCACCTCTTCCAATTGAATCAACACCCTGGCATTAGCAGTCTAAAATTCTAATATTATATTGGGTTTACATCAATTAATTTTGTGGGTTTAGATCCCCTTTAATGCTTCCCCCTCCTTGTGATGTCACCCTCATCCCCATTTAGCATGCATGCATGTGCTTTAGTTCCATCCACTTACAGAATCATAATTTATATGTGTCATATTCTTAAACTGGCATTTGAAAAGAATAAAAATAAATTCTAGCAATTAATTTGGGGAAGGGACATTCAGGGGCAGATTTATCAAGGGTCAAATTTCGAGTTCATGGGATTTTGTAAAAACTGCCATAAACTTGAAATTCAAATAAAAAAATTAACAATCACAAATTTTCAAAAAATGCGAAATTTTCAAACTTGGGTGAATGGGATCGACCCACAAACTCAAATCAAGTTCAAATCGAACTCTAATCGAATTTTAACTATTTCCCTAGTCGAATCTCACAAAAAAATCCCTTGAAAATTCGAATTAGAAAATTCAAATTTTCACTTCAACCCTTGATAAATCTGCCCCTCAGTGTGGAAAGAAAACTGTATTTATTTTATGGTTCCAGCAAGCAGTAATCTTGTACAAGCCCTGTGGTAACTGCAGTTTTTAAAATATCTGTTTTTCTGAGGAAAGGTTGATGGGATGGTTTATTTTCCCTTTCACAGAAAAATAAAGTTAAGTTACTTAATAATATTCTCTTATGATCAACTATTGCCCAGGTTTTCCTTTAGCTTATTTCATTTGACAAGGCCAGCTTATCGTCAATCATTTGGCTTACTTTCATAATAATGGCAGAATTATGTAGCATGAAAGAACACTTGTTTGGGGAACACTAGGCAATATAACATTCATGGCATCACCAGAAAAGTATGTGAGTAAACTCAACAGAATTTGCATATGAAATTGAGATTGTGAAACATATAATTCAATGAGACGCTACAGAAAAAAATGTTTAGTGGGAGCACTTACCGGACACCAGATTCAAACGTGCTGCACAGCCAGCCGCCATCCCATGCGGTCAAAGAGATCCCAAGGATAAGAAGAAAAAACAGCGGAGCACCGTGAGAGTCCAGTAAAAGTATTAAAAAATGGAAAATTTTATTCAGTAAGCATGTAAAAACAGGTTACAGCAGCAGTTCACCCTGGCTGCCCGCTTAACGCGTTTCGTGGCGTCCTGCCACTTCATCAGAAGCTACAATGAGACGCTACAGTTATGGGCACCTGCTTGCCTTAACTAAGCCGAATAATACAGTCATGTCTGCTTTCTACATTACTCCACATTGCTGAGATCTATGCTATGCTTCAGATTTGATAGAAGATTTCTCCACCAAATTTTTATGCCAGGTACTCTTCAGCTTTGGTGAAATTTATGTATGTCTGCAAGTCCTGCATCCATCATGACTGGCACAAATAGTCAACTATAAGATGCCTTTTCTGTTTCATTTCATCATATAAAGTTTATTAATATTATATATATTTTAAAACAGCGGTAAACAACATGCCAGAGTTTAAGGGTCTTCTTTACATGTGGACCCGGACAAGGGTAAAACCTTTAACTTTATGGCAGCTATACTATAATGCAATATAATAACCTAAAGAACTATTGAATATATATATATATATATATATATATATATATATATATATATATATATATATATATATATATATATATATATATATATATATATATGTATATTTCCAAATTTCCCAACATAACAGTACATAATTTTGCCTCATCAGATGTTCAACTTTTCAGATTTTGGTAGTATATTCCAGCCCAGGGGTGGCCATTTCAGCACAAAATATGAATCATAAAACAAACTCCTGTCCACTGGGCGCTACCTTCACACATTTGAAGAGGTCCCTATCTAAACTGGGCCCCTTGTGGACTAATAGCAAAACTAAGGGGCAGATGTATTAAGGGTCAAATATCGAGGGTTAATTAACCCTCGATATTCGACTAGGAACTAAAATCCTTCGACTTCGAATATCGAAGTCGAAGGATTTAGCGCAAATGCTGCGATCGAACGATCGAAGGATTATTCCTTCGATCGAACGATTAAATCCTTCGAATCGAACGATTTGAAGGATTTTAATCCAACGATCGAAGGAATATCCTTCGATCAAAAAAACTTAGGCAAGCCTATGGGGACCTTCCCCATAGGCTAACATTGACTTCGGTAGCTTTTAGCTGCCGAAGTAGGGGGTCGAAGTTTTTTTTAAAGAGGCAGTACTTCGACTATCGAATGGTCGAATAGTCGATCGATTTTTAGTTCGAATCGTTCGATTCGTAGTCGTAGTCGTAGTCGAAGGTCGAAGTAGCCCATTCGATGGTCGAAGTAGCCCAAAAAACACTTCGAAATTCGAAGTTTTTTTACTTCGAATCCTTCACTCGAGCTTCATGAATCGGCCCCTAAGTATGTTTTTCTCACCCCTGTACTCACGGTAACCCTTTTGGAAAGTGCTCAGCCTCCTGGCTTTCCTGGCTTTCTTAGCCAGACACTTGGTCAGAGTCACAACCACTGTCACAGATTTCCCTCTCCTATGTGCAGTTGCAGGTCGCACTCTGAGGACTTCCTCACACAGCCAGGTCTCGCACCTGCCCGGCTGAGAGACTCCTTACAACATTCTAATACATTTTTTTTTTATTTAAAGTTTATTTACTTCAAAACTCTAACAAGCATATTGTAAACACATATATTATCATGCAAGTTGCAATGGTCATATACATTGGCGCTAAAGTGGTATTGTCCTCAGCGAGCCTGTTAAATAATATTGATATCAAATGAGTGTTCTGATCTGAGGTGTTGCACAAAAGTTCGAATTGGGGGAGGGCTGGAGCCAATGCATTACCCTGTAAAAAAAAGTCTGAGATATAAAATTGAATATAAAGAACTGGCTGTTTGGTATCTGAAGGTTGTCTTTGAGACCTTGAAAGGTGCGTATCTCTTGCTCTTTGACTAAGGTTGTACATAGATAAGCTTTGTTGTTAACCCAAGGAAGGAAATCTCGTGTTTCTTCCCCTGGGGAGAATTTTTTATTTCCCAAAAATGTGCAAAATATTGAGTTGCATGAGGATAGATGTAGCTTTTCTTTGTATTTGTCCCAGATTTGCAGTGAGTGGATTGTTGTGGGGGGAGGTGATCAGGTATATTCTTATCTTTTTCAGGGATCCAGATGATCTGATCCAGTGCCAATGGGCTCAGGCTCTCATTCTCAATGTCCAGCCATGGCATGTTTGGCGTTTCATGCATCAATATCACTTCCGATAGTCTCGCTGCCATATAATATCTAAATATGTGTGGCACTCCTATTCCCCCTATGTTTTTGGTTCCGTCATTATGGCCAATTTTATTCTGGGGTGCTTATTGTCCCAGATGAATTGAGTTATGGCTGTTTGCAGGGAGTTAGCTGTTCTTTCTGAGAGAAACTCTGAAGAGGTAACATTCTAATTAATTTTAAATACCCTTTCCACAGGACAGCCTTCCTATGGAAAGTGAGCTCCAATATCCGAAATAGATCTAGAGAATGGAGTTCTTTAACAATCTTTAAACAGGAAAACCATTCTCTGGTTATTTACTCCTTTCCTGGAGCTTACCTCGAGGGGTCACCATTTTTCAGCTTTTCTTGGTCGCTCTGCCATAATATGTATATAAATATTAGTAATTTAGTCAAAAACTACTTAGCAACCCAGTATTAAAATGCTGGGTGGAAGAATTACTTTTCATTTCAATGTGATAATCTTTATCCTTTAGTGTTATAATCCCCTTACAAATAGGGCAACAACAAAACAACAGCTGAAAATGGGAAATATGTGCAGCAGGAACATGTTTGTTAAGAAAAACTATATCAGTATTTTCCTTTACTAAGCAGAATTTATTTAGTATAGTTTTTCATTGCCTTTAATTCTCTGTCTTGAAAAATAGATGAGGTGTCCATTTTGAAATAAAACATGCATGGAGATTTGTTTGTGTATTTCCCAATTAAGTTTCTTAGGAAAACAATGCATTTTTCTATAGTCTTTGAGAACATATATGTCATTTAATAGAAAATTAACTTTTGCGTGAACCTTACCGAGCTGTTTAAAATATTCTGCTGTCAATGGCTGTAATCATCAACTTGTTGACAAGGCTTTGCCAGGTCACTTCTAGCAAACTCTCAGCTTTTTGTTCCTTCTCCAATATCCAAACATCTTGTGGCTACAACAGTTTACACAAAGGACTTGATTCTTGACCAAATTGGGGTGGAAATGACAAATCTCAGATGCTACTTAGCGTGATATTGGCTTCTTGTGTAACAAATATATAAATCACTCTGTATATAAATTTAGAAATTCTCAGTACAGTGTTTGAATTGTAAATATTGCTAGTAATAACAAATGTTGCACTGATTCTGAAATCTCTGCTTTCTCCAAGAAGTGAAGATACCGAAATGGTAATCTGATTTATTTATTGCCATGTAATGCTAAATATTACCTAACAATAAGAATAAAATGCATAAAAACACAGCATCTCTATAATATATGTTGTACTTTTATTCTTTATCACATGATAAAGTATATGAAAGATTGGTAAAATACATAGTAGATGTAGGGATTAACACATTATTTGCACATGGGATTGCAAATGCTTCTGCTTCAACTGCATTGAAAAACCAAGGAATTGCTAATGGAAGGGCTTTGTTTTTCTTTTTTATTTAATTTACAACACAATTACTGTTTAAATAGACTTTCCAGTGCTCAGCTCCAAAGTGGGTCTTGTTTGCAGGAGCAGTCCAATGGTTTGCAAGTATGTTTAGATGAAAGTTGGTTGGTGTCATTTGAAAAACAAAAAAAAACAAAAGTAAAAATGAAAAGGAGCTGCCCAAGAAGATCAATGATATGAAAATCTATTTTTTGCCTGTTGAGGGTTTTTGCATGCTCTGCAAAAGTAAATAATATGATGTGAAAAAGTTTTGGAACATAAGTATTAAAAATATAGATTTTTCCACTTTGTGTTGCTTTATTTTTGGTTAATTTAATAAAAATTGACAAACAAAATAATATAATTCGCAATACTAGGAAAAGAAACTTGCATTTTGCAGTATAATTTAATACATTTTCAATAAAGTTAATTTTAACTGCACCTAGTGGAATTTTGTAGACCTGCTTAATGATGGTATGAGAAGTTTTATAACATACACAGCACAATTGTCACGGCCGGCACCCAATACCAGAACTAGAGCCAAGCACCGTGGTCAGAGCTCTCTTCACCAGTATGTGTGACCACTTTTGGGCTTCGGGAAGGCCCTCCGCCTACTGGGGTGCCACCTGGACTTATGAGTGGGCAAGGCTAGAGTTCTGGCAGGCAATGGGGCACGGCAAGTATTTAGAGTCTTTTGGGCCGAGGATCACGGTTACAGGCAAGGATGAGGCAGAGAGGATAGTCAGACAGGCTGGGTCGAGGCAGGCAGATAGCAAGGATCGTCAGGCAGGCAAGGGTCAAAACCGGGTATCAAGCAGAAGGGGTATGGCGTAATACAGGCACAGGTCAGGATTCAGATGGGAGCGTCGTCAGGAAACAGGCTGAGGTCAAAAACCGGAAAACTAGCAGAATAAACACGGACAAACAGCACAAGGCTTCAGGCAAAACCACAGGATAAATCCTATCACGGGCAACCAGCAGTACCAATGAATGGGCTTAAATACAGTTTGAAATTCGCGCCATTGCGCGCCGCACGCGCACTAGGACCCGGAAGCCGATGGAAGTCAATGGTAGATGTCCCATTCATATCCTGATCTGCTCTGGGTTTTGTTAAAAAATCCAAAAATTTTGTAGTTTGCAGGTATCAAATTCTGAAAAAGTCAGAAGTTTCGGGTGTTTGTAGGATTCAAGTTTTTTTCCCGCAAAATAAATTTTCGGGAAAATGTGTTGATAAATAGGAGGGAATTGTTTGTGCAGATTCTGTCGGAGTACTCTTCAGAAAATAGTGAGAATTTTCAGATTTTGATAAATAATCCAGGTACACCAGCCCTGATCCTTAGCAAAGGGAATGGAAATAGGTACATTAATCCTATGTCTGAATTCTCCCGGGCACGAAATGCATAAGGCTGTTGTCTTAATTGTCTTACTTTTGTTGGTGATCCGTGAGGATCCTTGAGTGCTCATTTCACATTTTGAAAGTCTACCAATAACATCTTTCCTTGTCCCTCAGTACAATGACATACAGTACAGAAGCAAAGGAGTATTGAATAATTTTGAGAAACATTTTTCAAAATGTCTGCAAAACATATTTTTTACAAGTGGCAGACCAACACAATTCATAGATTTCAAAAAGTTCCTTCTCTCTCTACAAATCTCTCACCCCATTTCATCATTGGTAAATAAAAAAAATTTAAAATTCTAATATATTCCAATACTAGAAATTGTGTGTGGATTTACTGTCACTATGACAAAGAAATCATATCCACTGGTCTCGGCTGAAATATGCTCTGGTTCCAAAACAGCAATGAGTTCCAGTCACCTCTGGCTGCTAAGTGACAGAAAGATATTTTGCTTTCCCCAGAGGAACAAACTTGTCTCCAGAATACAAATGATCATTGTTAAAGGACATTCCTGACAAAGAATTCATTTTTCTTACAGTCATTAGCGGCACACACACAATCAGCAGGAAACAAACTTCAAGTTTAATTAGTAATAAAAATGTTCAAATATTGAAGTTGAATTGAACTTCAAAGTTAAACTTGTCTTCTGTTTTACAATAATGAACTAATAATGAGGCGGCTAAGTACAGTACTTAAAGACATAAGGGCTTATTACAAATCATGCAAACATATTTCATTTTTGTTTATGACCTTCAAGTGGAACCATCTACCTAATTTTTTTTTCTTCCCTTTTTACTGAAAAATAACATTTGTATTTGGGACCCATTCTAAAGCCAAATAAGGTAATATTTGCAGTTGAATGGAATGATAGGGCTTGAGCCCCAAAAGTCTGAATATCACAGAATTCTGTGCCTTAAGACTGAAGCACTTGAGACTACTTTATAAAAGAAACTCAATTAACCCCTTTTCTTTTAAAATTTCTTGCAATAGCTTAGTAGAAAAACAAGAGAGTGCCAATAAACAACTCTTGTTGACAGATGCCTTCTAATCTTCCTTTCTCAAATCCATTACATTTTTTGAAACCACTTAAAAGGCACAGAAGTAAATGTATAAAAAGACATACTTTTCAACAAGTTCTAGATCACAATCACAAACACTTCACTTGAGGAAACACATTTAGCTGTAATAGCGCAAATGGACGGTTTCCGTAGAGTAACTTATATTGGCAGGTTGATGGGGATAGCTGGATAAAGGATGGTACTTTTCAGCATGCATTGATTATAGCCTTTACATTGATCATAGCCTTTACTCAGTTTATGTGTTTTATAAACCATTTAAATAAATAAAATAAATATTTGCTTAAAATGAGAACAAATTATTTACTTATTTACTGATTCAAGTAGGCATCCTGACTACAATGATTTTTAAAAATAAGTTAGCCCACACAGATTTAGGGGGTTATTTATAAAAGTCTGTTTTTTTCAGGTCAGACTTTTAGGGGAAAACCCACATTTTTTCATAGAAAAAAAACTTGAAGTTTTTGTAATTTTTTGTAATTTATTAAACCTCAATGGTGTTAAAGTCTGAATAAAAAAAGTACCCCAACTCAGACCTGCCGAGTTCATGTAGAAGTCAATGGCAGATATCCTATTGATATTCTGATCTGTGCTGGGTTTTGTCCGATCTGAAAATGTTGTGGTTTGCGGGCATCAAACCCAAAAAAGTCACAGGTTTTGAGCAAAAAATCCTTAAAAGTCGCAGGTTTTGGCAACAAATCTTAAAAATTTGTATGATTTGGATTTTTTCATGATTTTAGCAATTTTTTTCCAGCACAATAAATTTTCAGAAAATTGTATTGATAAATGGACGGGGGGGGGGGGTCTGTGTGGATTTCATCAAAGTAGTTTTTTTTTTCTGAGAACTTTTCATTTTGATAAATAACCCCCTTAGAGTAACATCTTGGAGCTGGCAATAAAGTTATATGGTGTTATGTATATATATTGTAAATATTGCTTTTGCAATAATCTCTGCACATTGGTCAAAACAGTGGATAGAAAACTTAAAGCAAAATGAGTATGATGGCAATGTCCCAAAATAAAAATACAGAACATAAACTCATCATTGCATTAATCTATCCGCTACCAGTTAACCTGTTTTTCTATTGCCAAAATGACCAATATCCTGACCAATATCTCACTTGGATTGGATCAAATATTGATCTTGTATTTTTGAGAATCACAATGAAACAAGGACTGCATAGAACTATGGATATGGTCCACTTTTGATAGATGTGCATGAGGCCCCATGTTACCTAATTGTTGTTTAAGGCCAAATTATCCGGTCAGTCTTATTTATTTTTTTTAAATGTTAGTTTCCCGAAATATTTAATCTCTATAGCGTGTTTTATTATCAGTCCCAATAAATGAGCCTTTATTAGTGTAATGGAAATGGAAGGTTTCCAAGATGGCGACGGCGTCCAAGATGGCGACGGCGTCCAAAATGGCGACTCCCGACCTCACCGTGTGGATCCTGTTGGTCGCGGCTCTATGACGCCTTCTTCCTCCCGTCTGCCAATTGGTCGCCGGCGACGGAATGGTCTCCGGCGTCAGAATGTGCGCCGGCGTTAATGCGTCAGCGTCAGGACGTCGGAACCAACGCATTGACGCCATTGCATCCAAATTGGCGCCAAAACCTGGCCTATATTAAGCCTCTGGACATTGCTATCATTGCCCAAATATAGGTCTTACCTTGTGTATTCCTGGGTGTGATTATTGCTATTGATTTCTCGTGTACCGACTCCTGCTTGTCTTTTGGATTGATTCTTCGCTACCTGAACTGAACTTTTGCCTGGACTTCGACCATTCTCTCGTCTCATCCCTTTGTACTTCGATATCGGCTTGCTACCTGCCTCCTCCTTGGTCCTCACTCCAACTGCGCCTTCGGGCCCTTACAGTATATTTGGACCATGGACCCGTCTGAGGAGGCCTCTGCTCAGCCTGACTTTGGGAGAGCTTTCCGAGGAATTGCCTCTCGCATGGAGGCCTACGAAGCCTGGCAGACCCACTTTGGTCAAGCTCTTGAAGCTATTCTGGACAAGTTGTCGGCTCTCTCACCCATGGTCCAGGTTCCTGCTGACGTCCCGGCTATGATTCCTGTGGCACCGATTCATGTCTCTGAACCTCGCATTCCGGCTCCGCCACTATTCAGCGGTGACTCTGAGGCCTGTAGAGGATTCATAAACCAGTGTGAGATCCAGTTTACTGTGCTTCCCCATCAATATGTCTCCGAACGCGCAAAGGTTGGGTACATCATTACTCGACTGGCCGGGCAGCGTCCGCTTCGTCACGCTTATTCCAGATTCGTCAGGGAACACGTTCTGTACCTGAATATGCGATTGAATTTCGCACCTTGGTCGCTCAAACCAGCTGGAATAACGACAGCTACCATGCCGCCTTCTACAATGGGCTGTCTATGCGCATTAAGGACGACCTGGTTTCCCGTGAAGTGCCCACGCGCTGGGAAGATCTTATCGCCCTGGCAGTTAAAGTGGATACCCGACAAAGGGAACATCAAGCTATTAAAGAACGGGTGAGAAGGGTTCAACCTCCTTTGGCTCCTCGCTTCCAGAGACCATTTCTTCCTAGCCCTGCTGCCACCTCTTCTTCAACTCATGTCTCTTCTCCTGCTCCCACTGAAGAGCCAATGCAGATTGGACGTGCTCGTCTTTCCGAACAGGAAAAGTTACAGAGAAGAGCTGCAGGACTTTGCTTATATTGCGGAGGCAAATCCCACTTCGCCCATGAGTGTCCTGTGAAGTCGGGAAACGCCAGCGCCTAGGTAAGTTTGGGGAAACTTACCTGGGCGGAATTGATCATTTTCCCCAATCTTCTGCTCAACGTTTTCTTCTCCCGGTACAGATTCAGCTTGCTTCCAAGATCATTTCCACCCACTCATTCCTTGATTCCGGCGCAGCTGGGAATTTCCTGGATAAAGTCTTTGCGGAACGTCATTCCATTCCTCTGCAAACCCTAGCTGTACCACTTCGAGTCTTAGCCATTGATGATCAACCACTCTCTTCTGCTTTCATTTACAAGTCTTCACAAGAATTATCCTTGAAAGTGGGCACCCTGCACTCTGAGAGACTTTCGTTTCTGTTGATCAATTGCCCGTCTACTCCAGTTGTTCTTGGACTACCCTGGTTGCGTATTCATAACCCGGTCATTGACTGGTCTGCAACTCAAATCTGTCGCTGGAGCTCATTCTGTCAACAAAACTGCCTTCCAGCTTAGCCCCTTGTCAAAGTTTCTTCTGTGGTTCCTAATCCTTTCATCCCTCCTGATTACCAAGACTTCACTGATGTCTTCAATAAGAAATCCGCTGAGACACTTCCTCCTCATCGGTCGTATGACTGCCCTATCGACCTCCTTCCTGGCACCATGCCCCCTCGAGGACGTACCTATCCACTCTCTCCATCCGAAACAGCAGCGATGAAAGAGTATATCCAGGAAAATCTCCTACGAGGTTTTATTCGTCCTTCTTCTTCTCCTGCTGGTGCAGGATTCTTCTTCGTTGAAAAGAAAGATGGCAGTCTACGACCCTGCATCGATTACCGCGGTTTGAACAAAATCACTATAAAGAACCGCTATCCTCTACCCCTTATATCTGAATTGTTTGATCAGCTTAAAGGTGCCAGCATCTTCACCAAACTAGATCTTCGTGGGGCTTACAATCTCATCCGGATCAGAGAAGGGGATGAATGGAAGACTGCATTTAATACTCGCGATGGGCACTACGAGTACCTCGTGATGCCGTTTGGACTCTGTAACGCGCCCGCAGTCTTTCAAGAACTAGTCAACGACATCTTCCGGGACTTGTTGGGTATCAGTGTTGTCGTTTACTTGGACGATATTCTCATCTTTTCTTCCAATCTCTTCGAACATCGGCTCCAGGAGCGGGAAGTCTTATCCCGATTGAGGAAAAATAATCTTTTCGCCAAGCTTGAAAAGTGCTCCTTCGAAGTTTCTTCTATCCCCTTCCTGGGGTATATTATTTCCCAACAAGGTTTCAAGATGGATCCAACAAAGGTTTCTGCAATTAAAGACTGGCCGCTCCCCACCAGCACTAAGGCTATCCAGAGGTTTATTGGTTTCGCCAATTATTACAGGCAGTTCATCAAAGGCTTTTCTTCCAAGATCTCCCCTATTCTCTCCCTTATTCGAAAAGGGGGGAAACCTCGATGTTGGTCCCCTGAAGCCTTAGAAGCATTCAAAACTCTCAAAGACTCCTTTTCTTCTGCCCCTATCCTCAGACATCCAGATCCTCTTCTTCCTTTCTTCATAGAAGTTGATGCTTCCGACGTCGGGGCCGGGGCTGTTCTGTCTCAAAGATCCTCACATGATAGAAAACTGCATCCCTGTGCTTTCTTTTCTAAAAAGTTTTCTTCTTCTGAACAGAACTATGATGTGGGAAACCGTGAGCTGTTGGCCATCAAACTGGCATTAGAAGAATGGAGACATCTGTTAGAAGGCTCTTCAATACCAGTCTCTATCTTCACCGACCACAAGAACCTAGAATACATCCAATCCCTCAAGCGCCTTAATCCCAGACAAGATAGATGGGCTCTTTTCTTCTCCAGGTTCAACTTCGTTATTACTTTCTGCCCGGGTTCCCGGAACAAGAAGGCTGACGCCCTATCTAGAAGTTTCCTTCCTGAGGATATGTATTCTGAGGATCCCGAACCCATTGTGCCTTCTACCAAAATCATTGCTGCCTTGCTTCCCACCATGGCTTCCCAGTTATCATCGGCTCAAACCTCTGCTCCTGACAATACACCTTTGGGACTCGCATTTGTTCCTCCAGAACTTCGTCAATCCATCCTGTTTCAATCCCATAATTCTAAACAGGCTGGTCATCCTGGGATCAAGAAGACCACCGAACTTCTGTCTCATTTGGTCTGGTGGCCCTCTCTCTGGAAAGACGTTAAGAACTTTGTCTCTTCTTGCTCCACCTGTGCCACCTCTAAGTCCAGTCACTCCCCTCCTAAAGGTCTACTTCTGCCGTTACCCATTCCATCCCGACCTTGGACTCATCTGGCGATGGATTTCATTGTGGATCTTCCTGTGTCTCTTGGGTATACGTTCATCTGGGTCGTGATCGACAGGTTCAGTAAGATGGCTCATTTCATTCCTCTACGCAAGTTACCTACTGCTCAAGAACTTTCTAAACTATTCATTCAACATATCTTTCGTCTTTATGGATTTCCGGCTGAAATAGTTTCCGACAGAGGTTCCCAATTCGTTTCTAAGTTTTGGAGATCGTTATGCAAGGCTCTACATATTTCTCTCCAATTTTCTTCTGCCTATCACCCTCAATCCAATGGAGCTGCATAGAGGGTTAATCAAGCACTGGAACAATTCCTTCGTTGTCATGTATCCTTATGTCAAGATGACTGGGCAGATTTACTTCCTTGGGCTGAATTCGCTCATAATAACTCCATGCATGCTTCCTCTGAGAGGTCCCCATTCTTTTGTGTATACGGTCTAAATCCTCTTGCATTTCCTCAAGACCTCCTTCTTACAAATGTTCCCGCTGCCAACGATCAAGCCGCCCACATGCTCGCTATCTGGCTCTCCACCAAAGCCAATTTGGAAAAGAGTTCCCTCTCTCAAAAAAAAATTGCCGATAGGAAAAGGATTTTGTCTCCTCAATATAACCTTGGTGACAAAGTCTGGTTGTCTACTCGAAACATTCATCTCAAGGTACCCACTCCCAAGCTTGGTCCGAAGTTCATTGGTCCTTTTCCAGTTATCGAAATAATTAATCCTGTGGCAGTTCGGCTTCAACTTTCCCCTGAAATGCGGGTTTCCAATGTATTTCATGTTTCTCTTCTCAAGCCTGCAACATCATCTTCTTCTTCTTCTTCTTCTCCCACTCCTGTCCTTGTGGATGGTCATCAGGAGTTCGAAGTCAAGAGAATCTTGGATTCCCGAATTTCCAGGGGTGTGTTGCAGTACCTCATTGAATGGAAGGGTTTCGGCAGGCACGTTTCAGGGGCTGCTGCCGCCTGAGGCAGCAGCCCCAATGCCACCCCTCCTCCTGCTCCGCTCTTCTAACTACCAGCGTCGGAGCGGGTGGAGGAGGGGCCGCATCGCTAGTGCAGTGAGCGCTATTGCGCTCTCTGCGCTAGAAGAGCCGAATTTCCGTTTTAAAAAACGGAAATTCGGCTCTTAAAGTTACCAGAGGCGGCTTTTTGCCGCCCCTGGTAACTGGCCACTCTGTGCCGCCTGAGGCAAGATTCTCACCTTGCCTCATGGCCGGAGCGGCCCTGGGTTTCGGTCCTGAGGAGTGCTCCTGGGTGAAGGATTCCGATGTCCACGCTCCTTTTCTTATTCGAAAATTTCATAAGCAATTTCCTTACAGTCCCTGTCATGGTGGTCCTGAGGCCCCCCCTAAGGAAGGGGGTACTGTAATGGAAATGGAAGGTTTCCAAGATGGCGACGGCGTCCAAGATGACGACGGCATCCAAAATGGCGACTCCCGACCTCACCGTGTGGATCCTGTTGGTCGCGGCTCTATGACGCCTTCTTCCTCCCGTCTGCCGATTGGTCGCCGGCGACGGAATGGTCGCCGGCGTCAGAATGTGCGCCGGCGTCAATGCGTCAGGTCGTCGGAACCAACGCCTTGACGCCATTGCGTCCAAATTGGCGCCAAAACCTGGCCTATATTAAGCCTCTGGACATTGCTATCATTGCCCAAATATAGGTCTTACATTGTGTATTCCTGGGTGTGATTATTGCTATTGATTTCTCGTGTACCGACTCCTGCTTGTCTTTTGGATTGATTCTTCGCTGCCTGAACTGAACTTTTGCCTGGACTTCGACCATTCTCTCGTCTCATCCCTTTGTACTTCGATATCGGCTTGCTACCTGCCTTCTCCTTGGTCCTCACTCCAACTGCGCCTTCGGGCCCTTACAATTAGACATTGTGAAGAGAAATGAGTAAACAGCTGCTTCTAAAGTCCATTTTGAAATTGGAAAAATATTTACCAAAATATATACAGAAACATTTCAAAATGCCTGTTTTTTCATAAACCAGCAGTTATGTCATTATGTCTTTCTAAAAATGCACTGAAATTCCATTGCCTGGATCTCATTGTTCATATCAATAGATATATTATAGTTTTTTTTTACAGTGTTAGCCTAAACATTGTTTGATGTTAGTAAAGGAATAAATGTAAAGCTAAGCATAAACGTATTCCTCTGCTATATATCAGATTTTTTTTTTCCATCAGAAGATCAGAAAATATTTTATTGCAGTATATACAGTATTAAGTGCCTTTATGTATGAATCACTTATTCTGCAGGGTAGGGTCTGTGGGGTCTTTTGGCATTTGTTGTCTACAATATTCCTAATAAAGAATAGGGGTAGATTTATCAAAGAGTGAAGTTAGAGATCGCCACAGTCCGCAGAGTGACATGCCGCCTCTCTCCATTCATTTCTATGGGATTTTTAAAGGTGTATCAAATGGTGAACTTTCACTATCACCCTTTGATAAATATGCCTTTAAAAATCCCATAGAAATGAATGGAGAGAGGCGGTATTTCATTCTAGAGGGCTGTGGCGATCTCTAATTTCACTCTTTAATAAATCTACCCCTAAGAATCAAAGACTTGGGGGTATATTTATCAAAGAGTGAAATTAGAGATCGCCACAGTCCTCTAGAGTGAAATTTCACCACTCTCCATTTATTTCTATGGGATTTTGAAAGGTGTATTTATCAAAGGATGAACTTTCACTTTCACCGATTGATAAAAAAAGTAATTTGTGGGTCTTGCTGTTGACTATATATTATATAATGAATTGTAATTCATGGGTCAAAAAAACAAATACTATGGCAGTTAGAAGCAGAGTCAAAGTATCTGAACTTCTTGCTAATGATCAAAATCAGCTCATAAAAATATTCCTATAATTTTTCATATTACCAGTGATCAATGAAAATATTGTAGTAAAAGTATGAGGCCTGTTATCCAGAATGCTTGGGAGTTAGGTTTTTTATAGATAAGGGCCTCTCTGTAATTTGGATGTCCATACCACAAATTTACTAAAATATTATTTAAAATTATTTTAAATTGTTACAAAATAATAATTACATTTATTTAAATAAGCCCAATAGGATTATTTTTCTCCAATAAAGATTAATTACATTAAGGGGGTTATTTACTAAACTCCGAATGCAAAAATCATGAAAAATTCTCGATTTTTTAAATATAAAACCAGACTTTTAAAAAATCACTAATTTTGGGGCATTTATTAAACCCTGAGGATGGAAAAGTGAGAATCTGAAAATCCGGCATCTCAGACCTGTCGAGGTTGCATATAAGTCAACGGGAGAAGTCCCAATGATTTTTTGATGTGCACTGGGTTTTGTGCAATACCCTGAAGTTTTTGGAGTTTTCGGCTGAACGTTTCGGTTTTACCTGCCGAAGTAGAGGGTCGAAGTTTTTTTTAAAGGGGAAGTACTTCGACTATCGAATGGTCGAATAGTCGAACGATTTTTCGTTCGATTCGTTCGATTTCGTTCGAATTCGAACGAATTTAACCAATTCGATGGTCGAAGTACCAAAAAAATACTTCGAAATTCGAATTTTTTTCATTCGAATCCTTCACTCGAGCTTAGTGAATCGGCCCCTAACTGTTACTTTTCATTTGATGCAGTTATATGCAGGAAGTTTGCACTGATAAAGTGCTTAAAACAATGCTTGGGAAACACACTCAGCATTTCTCAGTTACATGGAAAAAAAAGCTTTTCATGTATTCATTTTACTTTTTTTTTTTAATTCCGCCCGGGGAAAAATTCTAGGGTGAACTGAAATATGGGACGTCTTTGTTTTCAGACAGAATGGCATGATTTAAAGCTTGGGAAAATAACTTATGAAAGGAATTCACATGCATATTATACTCTTATCAACAGTCAGGACACTTGTACCAAAATACAAGTTTGAATGAAATATCACAATGAAAAATCTTTTGTGAAATAAAAAAAAGAAGTGAAGGTGCTTATGCTGCTTTAAGTTAGGGTGGCAAAAATGTATATATTTTTTTCATCCTATAACTTACTATGATCCAATATACCGTGATGCAGTAAAATGTATAACTGCAGTAAATTGCAACTGAAGAACTAAACACTTTAGTTTAAAAGCTACTGATATAATACAGAGAAAAACTACTTTTATATCAGTTCAGCTGCAGAGCAAATAGAAACAGAATCCAAATGCTAGCAAAGACATGAGTGCTAATAAAATCATTATGTTTCATCTGTTTAGCTAAAAGTCACTTGTTCACATGCAAAGCTTTACTTCTGTTGGAACATTGCTAAAGCCGCCTCCTAGAAACATGTGCTAAACAATAGTGAATTTTTGAACAATCTTTACATGATGTTTTAAGCGATTGTGAAATCTGAGCTTAACTAAATCTGTGATTTGTTTAGTCTGTAGCACAAGAATTTGCTCTGCAAGAATGAATAGAGACTGAACAATACAAACACATTTTATATGCAAGGGCAATTTGGGAGACTGAGCGTGCGCTAACATTTGCACAGGATGATAACCATGGTTTTTGTCAGGTGAGTTAATATATCCCAGGACAACTGGACACATACATTTTTAAGCATGTGCATTTGTGTATCTGAATTCATTGCAAGTTACATGCCATCATATACTGTCGCTAAAATGAATTCCATGGCTAAAAATTGTGAATGGTTTTTCTACATTGACTTTATATTCCTATAGGATTTTGAAACCTTAACAGAATTAATTAGCAGAACTATTTACTTTAGAATGCTAACAAAGATACTTCAGTGATTTTATGAAAACTGGTTATATTTCGACAAACAAAACTGTCCAAGCGCTAATAACAGGGCCGTTCCTGCCTGCAAGGTGCGGCAGTGAACGACCAGTTACAAGGGGCAGCAAAAAGCCGCCTCCTGTAACTTTAAGAGCCGAATTTACGGTTTTTAAACCGGAAATTTGGCTCTGCTAGTGCAGAAAGCACAATAAGCGCTCATTGTACTAGCGATACCGCCCCTTTTGACCTGCTCCAACGCTAAACTTTTAAGAGCGGATCGGTAGAGCAGGGCGGCATCAGGGTTGTTGCCTCAGGCAGCAGCAGCCCACGGATTGCCGCTGGCTAATAAGCATACAAATCTACAAGTATTGCATCTACTAGGTACTGGTGTGCTAAGAATAAAGGTGGACTTTCCTAATATCAAGCATCATGCCTCAATATTGTATATATATTTAAAATAAAGTCCAACCCAACAACATCTCGGTCATCCATAGTGTAAGATAAGATGTCAGTGCTGCAAGAAAAAGTTTCATTTAAAACATATATTTTATCATGAAAATCTGCATATTGTCAACCCCTGGTGAGTTTTAGTTGAATTGTCTTTTAACATTTGGGGGCACATTTACTAAGGGTCGAATTTCGAAGTTAAAAAACTTGATACTTCGATAGTCTTTTTTCCATTGAAAACTGCCGTTTCTGATCGAAGTAAAAATCGTTCGATTGATCGATTAAATCGTTTGAATCAACGATTTGAACGATTTTACAAAAAAATACTTTGACTACTCAAAACTTAGCCAAACACTCAGAAAGGTTATAGGAGGTCCCCCATAGGCTAAACAGCAATTCGGCAGGTTTAAGGTGGTGAAGTGTCAAAGTTGAAGTTTTTTAAAGAGACAGTACTTCGATTTTCAAAGTCAAAGCATTTTCAATTCAAATCGAATTTGAAGTACCCAAAAATTACTTCGAAATTCAAAGTTTTTGAATTCGAAAATTCGCTTCGACCCTTAGTAAATGGGCCCCTAAATATAAACTTCTTATTAATACAGAGAAAAAAGCAAATCAGTCAAAAACGAAGAATTGCTTGTTTAAATAGGATATTATGAGAACACATTTTAGCTTGGAAAAGCGCCTTTAAGAGGTTTCATTTTGATAAAAAAAACTCATAATAGGTCTGTCACTATCTCTTTAGTTGTTAAAAGCTGTAAAGCTGAATTATTTTCTCCAACTAAGACATAGTCTGGTTGAACTTTTTGCTTTAATGTTGCCAGATTATTTAAAACTCAAGAAGCTTTCTAATAAATGCAAGTTGGCGGACTGACAGATGGCTTTTCAAGGCCAGGGATCCCCAACTTTTTTTTTTAAAGTGAGCTACATTCAAATGTTAATACAAGTTGGACAGTAACACAAGTATGCAAATCCTGGGGGTGCCAAATAAGGGCAGTGCTTTTCTATTGGTAGCCCTTATGTAGACTGGCAGCATACAGGGGGTTCTGTTTTTCAGTACCTGTACATCTGTTTTTTTATGCAACTAAAACTTGCCTTCAAGCCAGAAACTCAAAAATAAGCACTTAATGTGAGGCAATTGGGAGCCTCAATCAATGGGATTGTGAGCAATATTTTGCTCACAACCACTGGTTAGGGGCCACTGTTCAAAGTGTCTCCAAACTGGAAAAATGTAATCATATTTTCTATGAATGTAACTCAAGTATTACCTGACCCACAGACCTCCTCCTCTACATTGGGTCTCCATACATGTTTTTTTCTAAAGCAAATTAAATAAATAAATAAAATTATTCTTATGATATTTTCAAAATATAAATACTTACAATGTTCATATCTGCTGTGTCTTCTACAGGCAGTTTGGTATTTAAAAGGAGGCAATGCAGCAATAGAAAACGACAGTTAGGCAGTGTGGTCTCAGGTTCTCCATGAGAGACCATCACAGTGGGAAAGAAATTCATTATTGCAAATGTACCTTTAAAAGGCTTCTGTCATATATTGTCACCTTGTAAACTAATCACCCTATGGGTCATAAGTTGTTTTTACTTTGACTGCCCCCAAATTACAGCCAAGAAGGCTTCAGTTTAGATTACCTAATTTCCAAAACTGTTGTCAAATCAGCCTTGACCTTGTTGTAACCAGAGGCTGTCAAAGTATGCAAAAATGTGGGGTGGTTTTGCAATTCCTCCCTAAGGTTCTAAGTCATGATTACATATCAATTTATCCTGGGAGGTTTTATTTTAAAGCCAGATTTCTACACACACATTATGACTGAGAGAGGATTAGCACAGTGATTCATTACATTCATTCTGTTTGGTCAAGGTGGCTGGGTTAAGTAGCTGCATGAGTGAAAGGAGCTATCAGCATGGAAAACCATATGTGATAAATGCTGTAAGAATGAAAGGTCACGTGAATCAGCACTTGTGGCTACTAATTACTTTTATGTAGGATTTGTTATAATGACATTACTTTTGTAGCCTATATATAAATCACATATGGTTTAACGTCTCCAAAAAAAACCCAATCCCCAGCTATAATAAAGGTTTTGCTTCCAAAAGACCGGGGTCTAGCACCCCAGCTATTTGACTGTCAAATTCATGTTTGGCAAAAAGCACAGATAATGTTTTAAAAAGATTTAACACAACAGCTTTCAACAGGTACAAGATCAATAAGCATATTGCTTTTGCTGTGCTATATTGGCTATCCAAAGGATTTGCACTGAGAGCTTCAAATACTTAAAGACTTTTATAATCTATTGGACTTGGTTTTGGAGAAACATAGTGGAACACAGGGGATATTTAGAAAGTGTAAGGGAACACTTGTGTCAGGCCTTAACTTGGGGTCACTGCACATGTTAGACAAGCATTTCCTGTGCCATCTATTTGTGTCTCTTGGCTTAGACACAACCAGTATGTCCTACTTAAACCTGCATTTTCCCAGTAGTGCAAGCAAGCATGACCAGTGCCAGTGATGTGAAAAATACCATTGATCTACTGTAAACACAAGAAACCCAAAAGCTACATTTGTTTTTCCGTTAAAAGCTTCCAATGCAATCAGTTATAAAAAGCCCAAATCTTTAGCCAAACTGTAAGACATCCTCTTTCTTTAATTTTGGCACTGATAAAAAGTACATTTCAAAATGTTATCTAATCTTTTGAGTTAAAGGGAAAAAATATTATCTATAGCCCTTGTTTGTTTTCCTTTCTTCTAACATTACTCTCGGCAGACCGAATGTTGTCACTAGGCAACAAAGCAAAACATGACACGGAAAGCTGCACTGCATAACCCAGCTCCATATAACTCACTGCTAAAATGCAGAAACCAGGGCTCATTCACACCACATGAGAAGGAGAAATGTGGAGAAATTGCCCACATCAGGAGCAAGAGAATGTAAAAATGCTGGCTGTAGTGGAAACTATTTACAAAGGAACATTGTAGAGACTAATAGTGTGCTGTTTTGAAAGCAACAGTTATTAATCATGGACTAAATACTGTGACTTAAAAACACATCAAGCTGCACTTTTCTGCGATGCTCCTTTTGCAGATTTTTCAATAAATCCCATTTCCCCCTCCTACGTGTTCCCTGATGTGCAGAATTTCCTTCATTTTTAGCTCTGTCCCAGTAAACTCTACATTCAATGGTAATTAAAATTCATTAGTACTGGTTTATTGCTAAATATTTATATGAATCAATGTATGAAATATGTAAATATATGATCAAATCAAATGCTCCAACCATGGAAAGATAATCAAAGACAAAAACATGCTTATGTGGTTTAAATATCGACAAACAAGTTAAAAGGTGTATATAAATATATATGCTCTCAATTACAGGAAGGACATCTCCCATTTTAAGCGAAAACATTTAATTTTTAAAAATGATTTCTTTTTTTCTCTGTAATAATAAAACCATACTTTGCACTTGATGGTAACTAAGCTGCATGACTCCTTATTGGTGGCAAAACAATTCTATTGGTTTTAATTAATGTTTTAGCAGAAATAAGGTATGGTTTTGGGCCTTTTACAAAATCATGACTGCATGTGTGTTTGACACAGTGACTATATTGGTGCAAAAGACTGAACACAAAACAAGCTCAAGGATCTGTAGCCTCTACTGAAAACAGCATTTTTTTTACATTTCTGGCTTTTAGTATGATTCTATTGCATGCAAACAGGCTGCTACCTGCCCAATGAATGTTATGTCTGTCTTCTGATTTTGACACTTTGTTGCTTGCTACTTTAATTATACATCTATTAGTTATGAATATGAATTGCCTGTCCATGTCCATGACCTGTTACTGAAATGGCAAATATTCTGCTGTTCCCACGCCTTTTAAGGAGCAACAGTAGTTAGGTAAAATGTGATATAGATCAGTGTTGTCCAATTGGAATGCCTCTAATGTTATCCTTGGGCATCATCGTTTTAATAGCATATTTTGCACTTTGGGCCAAACCAGGCCAATCCAGTTGTTTGGATAAAAGACAACAATTAGATCACAATTACGGCCTATGCAAACATGTTGGGAAAGTGCAGACTTAGTGGGAAAATGTTGTCCTCTTTCTCTTCTGTTGCAATTTAGATAGATGTATAGCTAAGATTTGTCCAGATATTGGTCATGCATGCTAGTGGATAGATCTCCCACACAGGGCAAATAAGCTGTATTCGCATGTTTAAATTAGACAGTAATCACATAAGGTATACAGCTCTACTTTATTGGTTGATCATTGAATTTGCACACATTAACAAAGATCATAAGGTGCTCAACAAGATCGATTCTCATTAAATTGGCTTCTGATTACCCAAATGGTTTTACATGGTTTTTGCAGTGGAAATATTGTCATGACAATATGTATGGCCAACTGGAACTACTGTAGAGGTTATGATGACTTTACGCATGGTGTGGACTAGCAGGGGCCCCTCACACTCGCCTGCTTCTGGGAAAGCAAGGAAATATCTGCTCCCATTGATGCTTACAAAGGGCCTGCTATGCTGGTTATGCCCAGCCATTAAGTTAAATGTTGCTCAAATCCTTCTTAGGAGGAATGATTTGCTACAAGAACTGGCGGAAGTGAACACAGTAAATTCAAGTAATTTAATTCTTAGGCATTTCTAACTGTGTACACACACAGAGCCTATTTACCATATTTATATATATATATATATATATATATATATATATATATATATATATATATATATATATATATATCTGGAAACAGGCGAGCACACACAGGTCTTAATTGAAAAACAAAAGGTGTTTATTAAACAAAAAACTGACGTTTCGGCTAGCACTCTAGCCTTTCTCAAAGTGAGAAAGGCTAGAGTGCTAGCCGAAACGTCAGTTTTTTGTTTAATAAACACCTTTTGTTTTTCAATTAAGACCTGTGTGTGCTCGCCTGTTTCCAGATATACATTACTATTTTGCTGTTAGCACCCAGGCAACAAGACTTTTTAAACGAGCTGTGCTGGCTTTTTTTGCTCTTTATATATATATATATATATATATATATATATATATATACATACTGTATATATATATATATATATATACATACTGTATATATACAGCAAGCTAAAAAGTTCCGCACTCGCAGGTTTATATATATATATATATATATATATATATATATATATATATATATATATATATATATATATATATATATATATATATATATATATATACCAGCACCCAGGCAGAGGCCGCAGAGAGTGTTATGAGTGCACCAGGTTGGACTATTGCACTCATAACACTCTCTGTGGCCTCTGCCTGGGTGCTGGTCTAATAATAGTATTACTTACACTCCAGGAACTTTATAAGTGAGAAAAATTAAAGTAAAGTGGACGTTTCACAGTCCAGTGAGTATCCGCACTCCAAAGCAAAAGTTGTTGTGGCATATTAAGCGGGGGGGGGACGGTTAAAATATATATAAAACTATGTATTCATGAAACCGCCACTTGCCATGTAAAAACGCCAATTATCAAAAGTTCAAAGTTCTGGAATAGGCCCCTTTAGGTGGAGAATTATTTAAAACAACAGAATTCTCTGTGCATGACCACACTTCAGAGATGATAAATCACATTTGTTTTTGTACTTTTTGAGATATTGAAGTAAAAAAAAACAAGTTTGGCAGTCTGTCCTGCAGCAAGCAAGGTGTTATTCTTACAAGGCTTCTCAATTATCTGTAGATATACAGCCACAGAAAAACAAGCGGCAGACTTTCAGCATTAAGGCCAGCTCTTAGTTCTAAAGCCAGATATTCACCTGAACTGTGAGGAAAGGAAAGGATGCAGTTCTTAGTAAGTGCTCAGAAAGGATGTATTCCCTAGCGCAAACGAAAGCTAATCCTGGCTGAGATGAGATTTCGAGTTAGGCCTGGAGTTGTGTTTGCTTCCTTCCTACGAATGGTTTTTAGAGCTGTGTTTTTATAAAATATATATCACAGATTCTGTAGATTTTTTGTCCTGTTGCTCTCAATAAGAAGTAGCAGCTCTACGTACTATTAAAGGCTGAGATAACTGAATAATATATTAATACATATTTTAGATTATCTAAAGGACATGTATAATGATCTACAGATAATGATATGCTAGGATAACTCTGTTATACATATAATATACTATATTATAATGATGCTGAACAACATACTGTATGTTTAAATACTATCAGGTAAACTACTATAGGCTACTTTTCAAGGGAAGAGGTAGTTTCATTGTACGGGACATATATTACATTTCCTGCTGTTTAAGGAACCCTTAGGACTCACAACCATATAGCCCCCATGGTTGCAGAATCATGTGTGATCACATTTGCATGTCGAAGAATTGACAGTGGGGCTCATTTATCAACACTGGGCAAATTTGCCCATGGGCAGTTACCTATAGCAACCAATCAGTGAGTAGCTTTTTGAAACCAGCTGCAAGTAGAACAATGAATGCAGCAATCTGATTGGTTGCCATGGGTTACTGCCCATGGGCAAATTTGCCCAATATTGATAAATGAGCCCCAGTATGTTCTAAGAAAGTTTTAAAGGCAGTGGCTCAGCTTGAAATAGGCAATGAGTTACAAGTAACCAGTGAAGAGCTCATATGTCTAGTCTGCAAGGTGGACTGTTTGAATGGGCTAATAATGGGGCAAGGTTCTATAGTAGGTGGTTTAAATTACTACTAATGTTTTCTTTGACTCTAGCAAGTTCTTCTAAATAGTGGGATAAGCCTAACAAGCCAGGTTCCTACAAAAATAACAAATGTGCACATTTCTGTATGACTCAGGGATGCACATTTCCTTTTTTATTACTACCAGCTATTTGTAATGGCATTAAGCATGGGGTTCTTGTGCTGGTGCTGCAGAACTTACATTCACATAGAGCCATGTGCAATGATAGAAGAATTAATTGACAACAGTCACATCTGTCTCAGATATCATATAAGATCCACTGGAGAGTTAGGGCAATGCAATTAAGTTTTACATTTATTTGTAGATGTAGAAAGCACTGCATGTTTCAGATCAGGAAGGATCCATGTGATCTAAAATATGTAGTGCTTTCAACATCTACAAATACATGTAAAACTTAATTGCATTGACTTAACTCTCCGGTGGATCTTATTTGATATATGTTACTGATATTGGAGGTGGCATCTCCACCCCACTCTTGAAGAGGTTAATATACAAAAAAATGCAGCAGTTCCTGAGGACCCTTTACTTGTAACACATCTGTCTCAGACCTCTCATTGCCTCTAGGTTACAGGAAAATAAATAATGTTGTTCTGTTTATTGTTGCATAGTGCACACGTACTTCTCTGTCTTCCCTATAAGAACTGTGGACATGCAAAAAACATGCTGTCAAAATAGTGATTCTTTTGCATATATTGATTGGATAATATTAAAATGGATTTTATTTATTTAAAGTTTTAGGCCTTGTATAATCATTCTTTAAAAAGTGAAAGGTGTTTTGAAGCAATATAAGGTCTTACATTGTTATTACTATTAATACTGTTCATATTTCTATTCCTGATGCCTCCAAGAACTTTCCTTTGGTCTTTATTAGGTGGAGGCACTGGTATGTGAACCTTTTTCCTAGTCTCTCCTATTACTGTCATGTCCAGCCAAACCTCACCTATTAGGTCCTGACTGGTGGGTATCCCGCTGGACACACTTTGCCCACTATCACTTCGTAGGGGCCACAGCTGCCCATGCTAGTCTCCTGGATAACTTACAGCCACTAGAGCATATTAGTTACCATCTGATTCCTCACTACCTAAATTCAATAACTCTTTGGGGGAATGACTCAACTTTTAGAGAGTCTACTGCCCCCTTTCTTTCCCATGACGCATCTGAATAGTCCTACCTGCAACCTTCCCTTTTATTAATTCCTTTCCTCCACCCACCACGGACTTTCCCTAGCAACAGCTACTCTCTAGCTCTCCCTAGTGGTTCATTTGCAAATACCTGTATTAACTATTCACCGAATCAGGAAACCAAGGGAGTCCTGGGCTGACCCAACAATGGGAGTTTCCACACCAGTGAGAGAGGCAACATTAGTAGGTGGGTTGCGGTAAGCATAGGGTCTTAACCATATGTATTAGTCTATGGTGACTGGTTGAATCAGGGGAGCATAAATACAAGTAGTCTCACCTGCTGCAGCGCCTTCCTCTGGACATCAGCTTAGTTGGGGCGATTAGGGCTGCCATCCAGCCAGTCGTTTACCTCTTGAGCTGAGGTGAAAAACATGGCTCTATCACCGGCTTGAACCCTCAGCTTGGCCAGATAAAGCATGCCATATTTCAAATTACCCTCCCGCAGGCGGCGCTTGGCTGAAGTTTTGCCGAGTAGTCTGGGAAGATGGATACTTTTTTCCCTTCCACCATGATGTCTGGGCTTTGTCTGGTAGCCTGTAGAATGGCATCCCGGTCTCTGAAGTTCAACAGTCGAATTAGAAAGGGTCTGGGTGGTGCACCTGGAGGAGGACTCCGGCCTGGTACACGATGGGCTCTTTCGACCACATAGAAGGATGAGAAGGTGGCTGTGGGGATAGTGTCCCTCAGCCATTTTTCCGCAAAGGCTACTGGGTCATTCACTTCTGCTCTCTCAGGGAGCCCCACAATACGCACATTATTGCGTCTCTGCCGGTTCGCATAGTCGTCCAGCTTATCGGTGCAAGCTTTGAGTTTTGTTTCCATGCGAGCTATTGTTGAAGGGATTGGGGCGCAGGCATCTTCCAAACTCGAGACTCTATTTTCCGTCTCATGCACTCTCTCATGCATATTCTGGAGGTCAGCCCGGAGCAGCGAGAGGTCAATTTTCACTTCCTCTATTTTGGTGGAAAGTGATGTCCTGCAGTCCGTAATATCGTTTAGTAGCAGTTGAGTTGCCGCTTCTGATTGCGGTGTTGGGGAGCTTGTAGTCGCCATCTGGCTGTCCTTCTGTGGGGAGCCAGTTAGGGAGGGTTGTCTGGCAAATTGCTCAAGTTTGGATGCTGCATCCGCCTTCAGTTTTTGTGTTTTGCTGCTTCTCATCTTAGGAAAAATAGCTTTTTATAATAGGTTCTGTGTTTATTGCAGGGGTAGGATCTCTGCGAAAGGATGTAGTCTGTGGTACACGGAGCTGTCACTGGGACCCTCTACATTTGCTCAGTATTCCATATCTGTCCTGTCTCACATGCCAATTTGGCCAGCATAGGTTGGGCGTTGTAGGCAGTATTGTATCAGCAGGTATTATATATACTATACCGCCCCTTTATACAGGCTCTTTATTTCCTTTTAAATCTCCTGGCTATTAGGTTAGCAGTTTCCCCAAGGAGTCTGGTGTTGCTGTGCAGTTCAATTTAGGCCCCAAGCTCCCTTCCTGCCAGTCTGAGTTGTAGCGCAGGGCTAATATGGAGCAACGCAGTGCTGTTAGAGGCTGCTGGAGTTGCCACCAGCAGCACTCCTGTACCACTTCAAAAGAACCGCGCTGACGGTCACCCACGGGCCGGCCTCGCAATCACGCGAGTCCCCGGCTTCAGGCCTCGCTAGGCCGCAACTCAAACTTCGGCCCAAATGTGGCTAGAAGGCTCGTTCCGGCAGGAAAAGTGCAGTGATGCCTCCTCCACACAGCCCAGACTCTGCTGGTATGTGCTGGGCCCTTATTCCAGGGGGGGTTTACAATATTAAACCCAGGGCCCCGGGAGCACTTGTGCCTGGTCAGCCACGCCCCCCTGTATTAACTATTAATTAAACATTTGTACTTAAACAATTAAAAATTTTCCCCTACTACAAGGGCTCTCAAGTTTACTTATCCATCAACAGATTAGCTTTCTGCTGAAATAAGGGTGTAATCTCACCTTAAATTGGATAAGGTGCCAGAAGAAGGTTAAAGAAGCAAATTACTTTTTGGAGCCAGGACACCATTTACTATACTCTCCCATAAGTGTGCAATGTCTGTAAATGAGACATTACAAGTATTGTGAACAAATACAACTCTGAAACTCTAAATAATAATTTCACCCTAAACACATACCAGAACAGAAAAACAATGTTTGGTAAAGTTTTTTTTTTTCTGACTGGAGACATTTGACTAAACTGGTATGGGCTACCACTTTTATCTTTAGGCTTTGAAACCCTGCCAGACAGACTAAAGCAAATATGTGAAAACGTTGAGAAGTACATCAGACATAGAAGTGCAATTTACCATGAGTGTTTGCAGAGACTGCCATTCCATCATTGGGCTGAGAATCTAGTCTCTTTGCATACATCACCCTCACTCTGATCACACTTCTTGATTACATGTCAGCTGAATCTTGAAGCAGGGACAAGTGAAGGATAGTGCTGAAGTTGACATTCCAGATACGACTCTGATGAGCTGGCTGCATTTGTGCTAGCCTCCTATTCATCAGCCTTGGCTTATGCAGTGATGACAGCTTATTGGACGATGATTAAAAAACCCTTCTACGCAAACTTGGGCTAGTACTTGGTATATGCTAAAATATAAGTATGGGGCATGGAACATAATCCTAACCATTAATGCTTAAGAATCAAAGAGTGACCACATGTTATTATGTATGTTTATAATACTGGTACAGCTTGAATATATATTTCAAAAAGCTTTCATGGTTGCAGACAGTATATATAGGAAGGGGAAGAAGGGGCTGCCCGTTCTGAACCCCCAGTCACTAAACTTGATATTCACTTATCTAGTTCTACAAAAGTTTCTCATGTATGATTATGGAATCATACACGTTTCATGGCCAGATTATAATATTGTTCCATTAATTCTTGTAAGAATGTAAATATTAATTTTACTATGCATCAGCAGCTTAGCACTGGGTGGAGTAATACAAAAGTTTATGGAGGCAGGAATTGGTACTGAAGGGGAGTAGCAGAGTGTGTGGAGGGAACAGCCAGGGATAAGGCAGAGTTCTAACCTGCAGCCTGGCACCTATGATTAAGGGAGACTATCCCGAAACGCTTTAGGTGTATTTCACCACACTGCCCTAAATAAAGTCTTATCCATAAGTGCCGTCCAATTTCTCAAGTTTGTCATGTTCATACAGTGGGGACATTGAGGACTGAGCACCTGGATGCAGGTATTGTGGGGAGCTTGAGCCATGTGTTGTGTTTTACTGCAGCCTGGCACCTCTGTGTGGATTCTTCCTGTTCTGCTACACCCTGCACTGGGTCATCACCCAGATCATATTAAATGTTCTATGATGTATGTAAGAAGTTGCAGTATAATATACAGTTCCTGCAAAACAGCATTTTTTATCTGGATTCAAATCAAGTTGTGATACATGATCAAATCATGATGAGATGGTCCTTTGCTGAAGATTTCAACAAAATAATTACTTAAACTACAGACTTTTTGATGTTGAGAGAAACCCCAAAAACCTTTTGATGTTCGGCTCAATAAATTCTAGTTACAAAATGGTACCTATGGCTGAACTCGGTTTTTGAGGTTTACCTGTTGTCTGTATCCTGAACAGTTTGATTTTGCTCTCACTCACAAAATTCTGGAGCTCTCTACCCTCATGCCTCACGTTATCTGAACCTCACACAGCTCCTTTGATGCATGAGCTCTGCATGGCTACCTGCTCCCTTTTCACTTGTTTCTGCTAGAACCAAGCTTTATGACTGCAATTGCAGAAGTTTAGTTACCTTCTCCCAGACATCCTTCTTCTAGGGTGTTCTGCCTCTTGTACAAGAAGTGATTGTCTTCCTAAGGGAACATAAATAAACACACAGCTTCAGAGAGTGATTCCAGTATGAAGACATTGTCACTTTCTTGATATTATAATTATTATTATTTACATATTGTGCAGCGCTGTTTAACCTACATTTTTAAAACTTTTTTTTTAAAAACAGTCTGGATTTCAGCAGGTAAAAAGGTATTGTATTTTTGAACTCTGCTACATAAGTGGCCTCTAGCTGATCAACTGTGTAGGTCTAGTTACACAGTATTTCTTGTAGACTTTACAAAAGCACTGCTATACAAATGCAAAATTGGTAAAACAAAAATACTTCTTGTATCTGTATGCTGTATAGGGGACAAGAAAAAAATACTTTTACTAACATATACTAACAGATACTTTTCAAAGAGCAGATTCATCAGGTTCAAGTGAATGGTAAGGTGGTGCACTTTTCAGCCGACAGGACAAAGAGGAAAAAAACAGTTGGCCCCACTCACCCAGGCCCACACCCCACCAGTACCTGTGTGCCGCTGACACCACCCGTCTCCAATTCATTATTCATTATATATTTTTGTACTTATCATTGCAAGGACCCAAGTTCCTTCTACTAATTTATTGTTCTGCTGCACAGCGCTTTTCCCTCGAGCGCTATGCAAATAAAAATATACATATATATATACATACATAATCGGGGAAAACGTAAAATCAAATTTCTGCTGTATTATGTGTTATATAATTTGTTGATTATTCTTGTAACCTTTTAATTATGTCTTCTGACTTTGCAACTAAATACTCTTGAAGTTTGGTGGGCAGCAACTGGCATATTGTTTACTGGTAGTAAACATTTAATAAAAAATGTCAAAAGGGTTTTTACCTTATTTTTATGTAGTTGCATGTTTATGTTAGCTGTACATTAGGCCTTTGTTGCCATCACTCCAATATCCAGAAGAAAGAAACACTTTTTTCTTTTTTTGAAACTATTTGATATCACTGTTAGAGATTTAGCATTTATGTTTCATGAATGAATGTATGATTGAAGTGTTTAAGTACAACAAAAATGTAGGTGTAGGAAATCAAAATGTAAAATGCTTGTTACAATAATTTATAAGGATAAGAAGGCGTAAGAAGGAATAAACAACAAATACAGGAAGTTAATAAAGACCATAAATAGTGCAGGTATGGGACCTGTTATCCAGAACACTCGGGACCTGGGGTTTTCCAGATAATGGATCTTTCTGTAATTTGGATCTTCATACCTTAAGTCTACTAGGAAACCATGAAAACATTAAATAATCCAAATAAACTGGTCCTGCTCCAAATAAGGATCAATTATATATTAGTTTGGATCAAGTACAAGCTACTGTTATATTATTACATTGAAAAAGGAAATCATATTTCAAAATTTGGATTATTTAATTATAATGGAGTCTATAGGAGACAGTCTTTCTGTAATTTGGAACGTTCTGGATAATGGGTTTCTGGATAAAGGACCCCATACCTGTATTAGGTTAGGTATCCCAAAATGGCTTTAAAGAAAAATAGTACAATCCAAATTCATTAGTTGCAGTGCTCTACCCACTTGTATCTTCCTGTGTAGGTTCCAGGTTCCAAGTCACTTTTCCAAAATGTCACCTAGTTCACTTACTAAATTTAGTTACTGGGATTACGTAATACTAGCAGATATATACCGCCCACCACTGATAATGTAGTTGAGGCTTACATCAAATTAGTAACTAAGGATATTGATAAACTAAAAAATCAGATATGGCGTAACCCCTGGATGGGGCATAAGGCTAATCTAAACTTTCAAGAGAGATCTTTTTTGAAGGATCTTAGAATGAATGAGAATGTGACTATTAAGCCAGCTGATAAAGTGGGCGCCCTAGTAATACAAAATACAAAGGATTATATAGCAGAGACATACCAGTTATCTGATATAGAAGTGTATAAGAGACTGAGCAGCAATCCACTTACCTCTACACAACAGTGTATTATGGATAGGGTGTTTAGGGCATGTGAGGAAGGCACCATAGATGAGGATCAAAAGGAATTTTTGATCAAACAGGACCCTATTACTCCAGTTTTTTATACCCTTGCAAAAAATACATAAGACCCTTGAGAAACCACCAGGTAGACCTATAGTGGCAGGCACAGAATCAGTTCTAAGTCCATTAGCTGTTTATCTGGATAGAGCCCTACAGCCCCTAGTACAAACAATGAAATCGTATGTGAAAAATACAAATTTTTTGTTAGATATCACAAAGGGACTTACACTTCCGGACACAAAATTTTATTCTGCAGTTTTGTTGTAACAAGCCTTTGCACCTCAAATGAGTCAGGAATGAAGGCCATCAGTTATTTCCTTAACACTACATCTTACACTGAACCTGAAAAATTGTTTTTACTTGATTTATTCGAAATAGTTCTACATCAGAACTACTTCTTATTTGAGGATCATTATTATATGCAACAGCGTGGCACTGTCATGGGCAGCAATGTGGCACCCACATATGCTAACCTATACATGGCATTTATGGAGGAAAAATGTATTTACCCATACCCATTGTTTCATTGTTAACTATACCTGCGTTACATCGATGATATATTCATTTTATGGGATGGTGAGCAAACAGATTTACAACTGTTTCACAATTTCATTAATGGTATAGAAATGAACTTGAAATTTACATGTATATCTGACACAGAGATACTTAATTTTCTCGATGTAAGACTAATCAGAAAGGGTGTGAAACTTGAGTCTGATCTATATAGAAAAGAAACAGATAGATACAAATTATTACACTTAGATTCCACCCGATAGCTTAAAAGAAATCTCTGCCCTCTACACAATACACGAGGGTTCAACGTATTGTCAGCGATACAGACACTTGTAATACATGACTCACACAGATGACGGAATGTTTTTCACAGAGAGGTAACCCCAATGGAATATTAGAGGAGGGCTTGAACAAAGTCAAAGATAATGATAGAGATCAGCTCTTAAAACATGACAACGGAGGGACAACGGATGGTCTTTGTTAGATACACAACTGCAAGTAGACACATGTCCAAGATTGTTCAAAAACACTGGCACTTGTTGCAAAACTGCCTGACACACATACCACAGTTTTGTGAACCACCTCTTATAGCGTACAAAAGGGGAAACAATATATGTGACAAAGGCGGACATAGGACCACAAAAAGGTCCAAAATATGGAACTTTTCTGTGTATAATGCAATTCAATGATCAAAGGAAACCACTTCTGCCATCCACATACTGGTAAGAAATTTGCAATAAAAAATTTCTTCACATGTGACTCAACATATGTGATATACTAACGGAAATGTCCATGTGGTTTAATTTATGTGGGAGAGACCACTCAAAGATCGTATCTCAAAGCACAAATCTACGATTAGTAGGGAAATAACAACATTGCAGGTCCGCCAGCATTTCCACCAGGCCAGACATGCCATAAGTCAATCGAAATCTCAAGTTATTGACACAGTAGAGATACCAAGAAGGGGGGGGGCAATATGCTATTACAATTAAAACATTGTGAAATGTACTGGATACATACATTGGACATGATATGGCCACGTGGGTTGAATAGAGATTACACACCAGCAATGTTCATTTTTAAGTATGTGGGGAAGTTATACATGCAATGATTTTAATGTTTGATTACTATTATATTGTCTATGTCACTTACAAAATGTCTATCTATAGGTTACTAACTGATTTACAATGAATACTGAGTGCTGGCTGCATAATGTGCACAAAGGTAGGAGTCTCAGGAGTGGACTGGGTACCCAGTGCAATATAAATCTTGACTCAGGTAATATAAGATCAGTTTATATTGTTGTATAAATTTTCTTTAATTACTTTTTGGAATTATTCATCAAGAGGTTGGATGTGGACTAATTTTGGGACTGAAAACTCACTAGGGGTTAATGAATGGACATTTTGGTTAATGAAATCATAGTAAGGAGGAGGAATGTGTGACCATCCCCCTATACACTAGAGAGAGAGGGTAATCACATTAGGCTTGAAAAAGGGTCCAGTGGGACCCGAAACGTTGCCCTTTGTTTGTTTGTATATGGGCTAACAAATCTAAAAAGATTTTTGCATCATTACCAGAGTGCTACTGGATTTCTTTCACTTTCTCAACAGCATGGCCAATAATATATCACATATCTGAGGTGCTTTGCTGTAAATTATATTACATTTTAATATTTTAAATAAATACATTCTGAGCTCCAAAAGACCTGTTATTGTTGCATGTTCATTCTTAAGCGAGCACAAGTTCGCCATGTATCACTGATCATAGTCAGTTAGTCTTGTGTCAAAACAGCTACCTACAAAACTGGCTTGTTAGTATAAATAGAATTTATCAAAGCAGATTAAAGCATCAGATGTGACAGCTGAGATTAGGCAAGGGTTGTTAACTCACTGCGCAAATGGAGCAATCTAAATCACCTCTGTAATGAGGTCTCACATGGCGGAACTTGGATCAACCCAGACAAATTCATGCTCTAAAACTCTGAGAAATATTAACCTCTTCACTTTCTGCTTCTTAAAAAATAGTTTAGAATGAATACTTGAGAAAAGTGTGTGTATAATTTAAGCAAATCTACAAATTTTAGGGGCATATTTATTATGCTGTGTAAAAAAAACATTCACTGAAAAAATTGTGTAAAAAGCTGTTTATCAAGATGTGCCAGATGCCAGATTTGATGCTGTTATTTTACATTGTTTCCAGTGGAAGTCACTCCAAGAAAAAAACACGTAAAAATTGTATGCAGTTTATCAAGCTCACTAAACTGATGGTGGTCAGTTCTTCCCTATACAGTACTTCAATTCAAAGCCTGAAATAGTCCAAGTCAGTTTATACAGCAGAAGTGATGGTACCTCATATATGTCAGGATTTAATAAAACTGTTTGGAAGGTTAATGGCCCAGTATTTGTTATCTCTGTGTGGTCCTTGGGATTTTATTAGGCATGTCACCTTTTTTTATGTCAGCAAAATCAGTGCTTGTATTCCTGATCACATGAAGTGAATCACAGACTTCTTTACTAGGGATGTAGCGAACGTCGGAAAAAAAGTTCGCGAACATATTCGCGAACTTGCGCAAAAATGCGAGCGGTTCGCGAACGGTTCGCGAACCCCATAGACTTCAATGGGAAGGCGAACTTTAACATCTAGAAAAGACATTTCTGGCCAGAAAAATGATTTTAAAGTTGTTTAAAGGGTGCAACGACCTGGACAGTGGCATGCCAGAGGGGGATCAAGGGCAAAAATGTATCTGAAAAATCTGCCTGTGTGTGCTTGGAAGAGATAGTGTAGGGGGAGAGCTGTTAGTGATTTCAGGGACAGATGATAGTAAGTTTGCTGGCTAGTAATCTGCTTGATACTGCTCTGTATTGGAGGGACAGAAGTCTGCAGGGATTTGAGGGACATTTTAGCTTAGGTACAGATGAAGCCACTTGGATTTGTGAGATAAATGCGTCATGACTCATGGTTAATTGAAGAAACTGCGTTATCTAAAGTCATCTTAACTCATTTAATGCATTTAACCTTTCCATTAGCATACCAAAGCACCATTGTGAACAATGGTGAATGCTTTAATTAGATGGGATGTTGTGACGCAGTTTTCTGTGTTAAATGAGATAAATGGGATATCTGTGTTTAGTTATTCTGTGTCAAACAGACAAACCAAAGTGGCTGCATCTGTAGCTTTGCTGGCTAGTAATCTACTGTTCTCTTTAAACAACTGCCATACGTTCACCTTGTAGGCATTGTTTGCCCAGTTTTTTTGGACGCAGCCACTGAAGCACAGTTGCCATAAAAAATATGCCATATAAATGCTGAAAATAGTAATTTTTCGCCATACGTTGACCTTGTAGACATTGTTTGCCCAGTTTTTTTGGTTGCAGCCACTGAAGCACAGTTGCCAGAAAAAATATGCCATATAAATGCTGAAAATAGTCATTTTTTGCCATACGTTGACCTTGTAGGCATTGTTTGCCCTGTTTTTTTGGTCGCAGCCACTGAAGCACAGTAGCCAGAAAAAATATGCCATATAAATGCTGAAAATAGTAATTTTTTGCCATATACGTTGAGTCAACGTATGGCAAAAAATGACTATTTTCAGCATTTATATGGCATATTTTTTCTGGCCTCTGTGCTTCAGTGGCTGCGGCCAAAAAAACTGGGCAAACAATGCCTACAAGGTCAACGTATACACTACTACAGCGGTGGATACGGATTACGTAAAATATATTATGGCTGCTTGAAAAAAGTCACTCCGGTGTTTTTTCTGGAGACGGTAATATTATGGATATTTAGACAGAATGTGAACAAGGTCACACAGCTAGATGGCGGGTTGAAGAAAACAGTGTGCAAATAATGCCTACAGGGCAAATAATGCCTAAAAGGTCAACTTATACACTACTACAGCGGTAGTAAAATAAAAAAAAGTAAAATAAAAAAAAATGAATATTAAAAAAAAAAAATTAAAGTTGGTGCTGCTGAACTACTAGGAGCAGCAGATTAGCACACCAGTCCCACTCCCCAACACTGCTAGACTAATAGCACTGGGCTCTTATAGTAGTAGTAGTAGTAGTAGTAAAACAACAAAAAAATAAATAAAAGCAGTCCTTACAAGGACTACTGTTATTGCAGCAGTCAGCAGATGAGATCAGAAGCAGGACAGCTGCCCACTGCAGCTACATACAGAGCACTGCAGTAGAAGGTAGATTACTAGCCAGCAAAGCTACCTAAGCTTAAATGTCCCTCAAACCCCTGCAGACTTCTGTCCCTCCAATAACAGAGCAGTATCAAAACGATTACTAGCCAGCAAACTTTCAACTGTCCCTGAAATCACTAACAGGCAGCAGCTCTCTCCCTACACTATCTCTTCAGCACACACAGGCAGAGTGAAAAAACGCTGCAGGGCTTCGGTTTTTATAGGGAAGGGGAGTGGTCCAGGGGAGAGCTTCCTGATTGGCTGCCATGTACCTGCTGGTCTGGGGTGAGAGGGCAAAAAAAAGCGCCAACAATGGCGAACCCAAAATGGCGAACGTCGCGCGACGTTCGCGAACTTCCGGCGAGCGCGAACACCCGATGTTCGCGCGAACAAGTTCGCCGGCGAACAGTTCGCGACATCTCTATTCTTTACAGTGACCTGAGCTCATTTAAATAGAAATGATAAGACTAAACTGTGAACTATAAGTTGGATGTGATAAATGTATGTGATAATTGGATAGAAAGAACAGGCAGAGTCAGCCCCGAATTTCTGCCAAGTGTTTTATACTTTATTTATACTTTCTGTATGTGCAGTTCTTCATTATCTATTGTTATTAATAACTGGTCTTTAGTTTACCTACTGAAGCAAGTAATAAGGGTTAACACCAGCAAACATCAAAAATTTATTATGGAGGTACTGCAGCCCCTCGGGAGCTGTGATCTGGTGAACTTGTAGTGCCCCTCTTCACCATAACAATTGAATGACCATGATATTTGCAGAAGAGCTCTCTATTTATAAACACACCTATTATTGAATACAGTTGGATGACCTATTAATTGCCCATTACCTTTACAGAAATAATACAAATATGTCTTGTTAAAAGTGTGTTAAAAAAAATACAGTAGACATATCTACATTTTGAAATTATTCATTAGTCACTGACAGTATCAATGATATGAACACACTTGTATATATAATATTCCATATGTAATACTAAGTTTACTAAATAATTTCATCTTATTTTAATAAGTTGGTACAATATGTTGGTCTTTGTGTTGTTTAGAGGAAATATGTGATGAAGAGGCTGGGAATGCAAAAATGAAGTCTAACGTGATACACCAGAGAGATATATTCAGTGTTTACATTGTTTAGGACAGAAATGTGGGTTATGCAGTTCATGCCAAGAATTGAGTTTAATGTATTTTGGTCATGGAGGATATGGAAAAAGCATATTGCATTCATTACAGGCTCTCGAATACTGGTAGTCTATTAAATTAGGTTTACCAATAATGGAAATCACTTAAAGGAAAACTATACCCCCCAAACAATGTAGGTCTCTATAAAAAGATATTGCATAAAACAGCTCATATGTAAAACCCTGCTTCATGTAAATAAACCAGTTTATAATATACTTTTCTAGTAGTTTGTGCCATTGGGCAATCATAAATAGAAAATTGCCATTTTAAAAAATAAGGGCCGCCCCCTGGGATCGTAGGATTCACTGTGCACACAACAAATCAAACAAACTATACTTCTTAGGTCACATGAGCCAATTAACAGACAGAGATCTGGCTTTTGCTTCAACACTTCTTCCTTTAACAGTTAGAGTTGTAGCATTTCTGGTCAGGTGATCTCTGAGGCAGCACACAGACCATCACGAAATGGTGGATCAAGGCAAGAGATGTAAAAGGGCAATATTTACTTAAATATATACACCAGTTTGATAAGATTCTTTAATATGGCACTTAATATGATGTAAACTATCTGTTGCTTAAGAGTTCATTTTGGGGGTATAGTTTTCCTTTAAAAAAGTTTTTATTTCTGTCAGTGACTACCACTTTGCTGATAATCCAGATATAAAAAAAACATGCTACAGGTATGAGATCTGTTATCCAGAAATCTACTATCCAAAAATGTTGGAATTACAGGAAGGCCATCTCCCATAGACTCCATTTTAATTAAATGAATACACAGTTTAAAAAAATAATACAATTTCCCTTTTCTCTTTAATAATAGAACATTAGCTTGATCCCAACTAGGATACAATGAATCCTTATTGGAGGCAAAACAATTGGGATTAATTAAAACATTTTTTAGTAGACTTTAGGTATGGCGATCCAATAGAAAGACCCCTTTTCCAGAAACCCCAGGTCCAGAGCATTCTGGATAATAGGACCCATTCCTGTACATCTCTACGTACACTCGAAAATAAAAGGTTTGGCTGATAAGAATTTTATTGAGAATTACCTCTTCAGCCATTGAGATCAAAATGTCCTATAAAATACAATGGATATGTAAAGCCATTATTCTTTTATTTGAAAATTGCAAGTTAGATTTATTTTCTCTTTATTCACAACAGTATCATATTAACACTTGAGCCCTTCTTTGGCATCTAATCCAGATTTTTGAAACAAACATTTCAATAATATAATAATATAATTTTCCCTTTTGAAGCAATGTGTTATTGATAGACAATATTACACTATTTAATCATCTAGTGACATCCAAGTAAGAAAACAGAGCAAGCTGAAATTTGGTTACAAATGGCATAATGCCCAGGAACATTCGGTTTTATAAACTTTTAACAGCAGGAAATTGACATTGAGCCAGGAGCTGATATGTACAAGACAGAATGTGAAGAGAGAAAAGATTAAGCTTAGAATATATGATTTCTTTTGAACAGAAATCTGGCAAGATATTTTATTTGTCCGGTAACCTGAATCATTTCAATTTAGTGTGTTACTGCCGTAATTCTCTCTTGTGTCCTTTCCTTTGCTGAATCACTTGTTGATGGTGGAGTCAGAGTAGGTATAAAACAAAAGTATTGCTTCTTTTTATTATTAAAACATACAGATGTATTTGTGGATGCTGCAATAAAAAGAACTGGATGTTTGGAAAAGTTATTGAGTTCCAGGGCTTGTCCCCATCAAGGGGAATCAGGATTATAGCACAAAAGGAAATTTCAAGCATTTTGTCACCCATGCATTTTGTAGCTTTTTGGCAGGCTCAAAATCATCTTTTATTTGAATGGGGATTGCCTGCAAATGTGGAGTGCCATTTTCGATTGATACGTGTCTGACTCTTGACAGCAATGGCTGCTTGCAGGTGATGCCTGTTCAATGTGAATGGGAGGCATTACTCTCAAGATACTCTCAAAATCATTTCAAACAATATTTCACCATACATCAATTATGAGGAGTTATAATTTTTCTATGAAGCTTTATCCTTTTAGTTTGTTAATTATCTTTTTTTGCCTTTGGTTCGCTCACCGTTCAGATATGGTGGTTCGGGTGCAATATGCCCGAACCCTGCTCCTGTTAATATCCCAAAAAGGATGATACTCGTATCCAAATGCCTGCAATTTCCACATGTAAAATAGTAAGGATAAGCTTACCCTTCCGGTAGTGTGACCCGTCGCTAAGGAGACAATCAGTCGTATTGAATCCAAAAGTATGGGAGCGCACTTCCAGGGCCACAAATCGGTTGTATTCGTTTTTCAATATAATCACTTTTATTTATACATCGTTAAAAGAGAAGAACTACATCAGCTTATGGTCTGACGCGTTTCGTATAAACATGCTTCATCGGAGACCTAAACACGATGAAGTATGTTTATACAAACGCGTCAGACCATAAGCTGATGTAGTTCTTCTGATGTTTTACTTACTTCCATAGATAGTGTGGTTGGGTAACTTACCATTACCTTTATAAGTAAAAAAGCACCTTGTTTATGAATAGATTATTGTTTGCCCTTTGCACCATCAGGTAGAGCCAATTTATGTTTTTTTGACAAGTAGGGGCAGCTTTACCTAGGGTCGAATATTGAGGGTTAATTAACCCCTCGATATTCTACTGCCGAATTAAAATCCTTCGACTTTGAATATCGAAGTTGAAGGATTTAGCGCTATTCCTCAATCGAACGATCGAAGGGATAATCATTCGATCGAACGATTAAATCCTTCGAATCGACGATTCAAAGGATTTTAATCCATCGATCAAAGGATTTTCCTTTGATCAGAAAATTGTTAGGAAGCCTATGGGGACCTTCCCCATAGGCTAACATTGGCCTCGGTAGGTTTTAGGTGGCGAACTAAGGGGTCAAAGTATTTTTTAAAGAGACAGTACTTCGACTATCGAATGGTCGAATAGTTGAACGATTTTTAGTTCGAATCATTCGATTCGAAGTCATAGTCGAAGGTCAAAGTAGCCTATTTGATGGTTGAAGTAGCCATATTCGACCATTCGAAATTCAAAGTATTTTTTCTTCTAATCCTTCACTCGAGCTAAGTAAATGGGCCCCCTAGTGATCCCTACCATTTTTTTGTGTTACTGTATGTAACCCATATTTAGTGCTGTGTTTTTGTCACCCTTACCTTTATCACTGTTGACTTTTCTTTACCACTTCCCTGTTATGAAGGTTTACTCAAGCTTCCTATTATGTTATTCCTTTGTACTATGAATTTCTGCAATACTGCATTAACTGTGCAGTATTATGCATAAGATAATTTACCCTGCAAAACATGATCATGTAAAAAAAGGCTTTGATGTACTACCCTATGTAGAATTTAAAGGAGAAGGAAAGGTTAAATCACTGGGGGATGCCAAATATAAGTCGCCCTTCAGTTATTGTATCACTTGCCTGATCCTGTTAGCAAAATACTGCACAGTCCTGGGGTACTTCTGAACAAGCACCATGGAGTAATCATTTTCAGATCTTCAATGGTCCTAGGCTGACACATTAGCAGTATATTGAAAAAGGAAGCTTTTTTCTTAAGGGTCTGCTTTTCACACTACTGCACCTGGTATAAAGAAGGAAGAAATAGGAAGAATATTATTCAATGTTGCTTGCTCAGAATTCACCCAGACGGTGCAATTTTCCACTAACAGGAATACCAGCTTGGGGTTTTAGATGAGTGATTATTGTTACTAAGCCACCCCTTTCACCTTTTCTTTCCTTTAAACTGAAAAAAATGAATAAATAGAAAACTCTACAACAAATATAAAATATGATATGTATTACCAAGAGTATAATAAAATACCCATACAAAACAATGACTTAGATTGCAAGTTCTATGGGACAGAGAATTCCTTCTTACTGTGTCTCTTACCACATTGCACTTAATCTCTATACAGTTACAGTATACTTACTTATTTATTCATTTCTTATAATGTTAGTGTACTTTCTACATTGACAATCATACAGCGCTGAATATTTGCTATATAAATAAAGTTACATCCTAAATATATACAGTAATGGTATCAGACTGATAAAAAAAACGAAATGGTATAATCACTGCAGTATTTGAAGTGGAGGCTTATTTATTAAGAGTCAAATGTTTGTGGTGAAGAGCTTTTTGAAACCACCACTAAACTCTAAAACCCGATTGTCAATGAATTTATTAAAAGATCCGAATCTAAAAAGTATGAATGTAAACAAGCTCTGAGCGATGCGCTAAAAATAATAATACCTCGAAGTCTTTTGATAAGGCCTCATGTTGAGGTGAAATCAATTATCTATTTATAATATATTGCTAACTTATAGGAAAACTATATTTTTTTTCCTTGAAAAAAACCCAAATATATCCACTTTGAGATGACAAATATTAGAATTTGTGAAAATAGCAAAATAAAGAGAAATAAAAAGAATCTACTGATGCACTGAAAAACTAGGTGAATAGAATCACTGAACACACTGGAGCATTTGAACATAAATGCTTGGTTACTCTATGCTAGTTTATTTTTTAATAAGGCTTTTGTTTGCAGAATTTTTTAATCAAGACAAAATATGGACTGAGAGTGGGAACACACAGGATAAGTGAGTAGGAATAATAATCAAATGACTTTTTTTTAGAATAAATTAAACTATTTGTCAGTGTTTCTATAAAATTGACATTCACCTCTTACATTACTGTTTATGCAGACTGACACCACAGTGCTGTAGACCTTTAAATAGAGTAGGCCTTGATGGTATTTTTGATTTAAAGCTACTTCTGTCTTCAGGTGGAGCCCTCTGGTACTCGTTTACTGCCTGCATATAAACTTGAGTAAGCTTCTATACCTGGCCAATACATAAGATATGGAAAGCCAAACAACCACCTGCTCCTCACACTTTTTGTTATATTTACCTCTACTATACACTATGCTTATATTTTAACAGCATTTATGGTCTGTTTCTTTATGGAAAATGCAAACTGTCACCTTTAAAATTGGGCTATTATCTCTCCTCATCAGCAACCAGAAAGGTGCTGCACTCAGTCTTTGGGGAAGGCAAGATGAATAAAACTCGAAACTGTGCCAGGACAGAACACACGCACCCTGTCTGCAAATCCTTTCCCTGCTTGCCAATAAAATGTAAGCTGGGACATAACCACAGTGAAGAGTTTTGCATGCTCTATGATTAATTGGAAATTAGAAACAACTTTCATTTGGGAATGACTAATTTGCTCTGTTTTTATTTGCTATGTTCCATAAAAATCAATTTCACGTTTATCCTTTTTTTGCACGCCTGCTTTCTTTTTGTTTCCTAAAATAGAGAAAAAAACATCTGGATTGCATTAGGACAGAACATAGTAAAACACAGGGTGAAAATATTTGACAGTTTTTGCTAGAGCATTCAGTCTTGGATAGCTAAGGTTCACTAACAGTGTTTTATGTTATATCACATATATGCTTTTATTATAATTGTCCAAATGTAACTGGATGACCTAAAGATCAGATTGTTATGTAGGAGGGTAAAGGTATTTCTCACCTATTTAGGGAAGTTACTTTAAGTTTAACCCCAGCACTGGGCGTCTTCACAGTACAGTGGGGACTGTTTCCTTTTCCGGGGGAAAGGCATCCCCTGGTAGTTTTTTTATTGGGATGTCAGGTGTCCTTAGTCTTTTAAAGAGAAGCAACCATGAGGCTCTGGAAACCCTGATGTAAGAGACCTCATGGTCCGACGAAGCCGAAGACAAAAGGAGAAAATACGCTGCAAGGAAATCCATTACCTGGAGACAGGGGAACGAGAAATCAACTGCTGCTGGTAGAGGTCAATTCACTCTAGTCACGTGGTAGGGTCAATCATCAAAAGTGCACCTAGTGGCTCACCATATTGCAGGACTCATAAATACGAGTGTATTGATAAAAATCCAAATTTATTTAAGTTTTCCGATAAAATCATTCCATATGGACAGACACATAAAGCAGGCAGGGGAAAGCATGGCTTAACGCGTTTCATGACTGTGCTAATCACGAGGAAGTGACTGCTTTTGGCAGTGAATGTGTAATAGTAAGTTGTCCTCCAAAAGAAAAGTGGACTTGACGTAATGAAGGAAATGAGATGAATCCTCTTAGGAGATAATTAGTAATGGTGTTTGGAACTTGCGACCAATGTACTTTATCCATGCATTGCAGCCAAAGAAACGTTGAAATGAGGTGTGACGCCCTGCTTAACACACTTAACACACAATTCTAGACGTGTAATTAATTAGGAGCATTTGGTTTTAGTCACAACCTTGCAATTTTAACCCCACTGATTTGGTTTGAAGGACACATTAGAGAAGCAAAATAATTACATTCTGCCTTTTATTCCAAGGTTTCCTTTTCTAAAGCTATTTATATTTTGTGGTCATCAACTGGAACAAATGGAATAAGTTGTTTTATGTGACCACATACCTATTCACTGAGCTGTGGATGTGAATGGGTGTTTAGGTTCAGAGAGATGGTATAAGACCAAGCTATTTTAAATCAATGGCTTTGCAGTTAGGATAATTAAGATTTAAATTCTTATACACAGGAATGGTACTGAAACCAAACATGGCACTTGATAAATATGAAAGCTAGAGGATTTAGGTTTAAGTGGAATGAAATTCTCTTCTTAATGCTCAAGCAAGAAAATTTTGTTAAAATCTGTTATTTAATGTTCTTTCAGCCTTAATCTGTCAGAGTTTAATAACTCAAATACAATAGTGATCTGCAGTGCAGATGTGATGTGCAGACTTCGCAGTTCGCAGGGCACGGGAAGGTTCAGGCTACACTTTAGCTTGTGTCGATCCCACCTGTGACCTTCTAGTGCCCCACTTCTGCCTTCACATACATCTTTTAATATACTCACATCGGTGTGCCCTATCCCCTTCCGTGACATCATAGAGGGGCAGATATATAAATAAGGGGGCACACTGGGTTAGGGTTTGGCCGGTTGCTGGTTTAGGGTCAGGTGTGGGTTACTTAAAGGTGAGGTATTTACTAAAATTTTTTAAAAAATCCAAATCCAAATACCCTTAATTTATCAATAAATATGTTCTAAAAATTTGGTGTGGGGAAAAAGTTGCGACAAAATTGTGCATCAATTCGAATCATGCAAATTTTTCGAATTGTCATCTAGGAAACTTAATTTTATCAGATTGCCGTCTTGAAACCTTGAATTTAGATTATCAAACGAAAACCAGTGTCAAAAAGCCCGAAACTATGGAGAATCATGAAGGCACAAAACAAGTTCAAATTGTTAAAGGGTCCATCTGCCAGTGACTTCTACCTGATTCTGACAGGTTTTAGCTGAAGTATTTTTGGATTTGGACTTTTAGCAGCTTCTAATGAATCTCAAAAAGGTTTTTTTCTCTCAAATCTTTTTTTCTCCTTGACCAGAAAAATCGAGGCTTCATAAATAGACCCCCCAAGACATGAATGCCTTTATTAACCCATTTTTAAAATGTAGACTATAAGTTCAGAAGTATCGGCTCTTAAACAGAAATGTTTATTTTCCCCCATCATTGACACAAAACAACAGAACAGCCCTACAAACAGCACATTAGTCAGGGTAAAAAAATGGCAAACATAGTGGTCACATGTCACTGTTATTTTGTAGATATACAACATATTGGAGATTTACCAGAAAGCTCAACCAGACAATGGGAGGCTCATTTATCAACATCCTCATTTTAGTGAGACATTTTTGAAACCACAAATAAACCCATTTTTCTAAAACCATGAATGCCATGTAATTTATTAAAAAATCAGAATATTAAAACCACAGACAAAAAAATTCAGAACTATTTGAATAAGGCAATGAAAACCTCTAATTTCTCAAATAATTTGAGCAATTAGTAGCAAAAATATTGAAAACCTCTAAAAGTTTAGTAAATTGTGAATTTTTTATGGTTTAGAGTATTTAATATAATCAACAATTTTTTAGCACTAAAAATATGATTTAGGGAAACAAACTAAATATGATGGGCATAACATGGTTTGTATCCCTAAAGTGAAATAAGCATACCTTCATACCTATATGTAACCCACCATCTACATCTGCTGGCCAGGTGGTAAAATTACATCAGTATTAAATACCTGGACATTGCCATAAATCCTATTCTATTTGATGGTCTGTAGGGTCTGGTCCCACAGTCTGTGTAATCTAGACAATCTCTAAAACATTATATAACATGTTTATAAAGATTTTAAAGAAACACTGATAAATATTGTCCTTTTTTTTAAAGAAACACTGATAAATATTGTCCTTTTTTTAAAGAAAGTTAGTAGCTTATTATCCCTACTAACATCAAAGTAAGTCAACTAATGACTATTCCTATTCACCTATCCTGTGTGTTTAAATTTTCAGTCTATATTTGTTTGATGGCAGAACCTTGTGAACAAAAGCCTAATGAAAATATGATGGCATGTAACAACCAAACATTTATAGTTAATGGCTCCAGAGTACTCAATGATTCTATTCATCTAGTTGTGGAGGCTTTTTTATTAAAGGTTGGATTGTAGTGGTTTTAGAGGTTTTTGAAACCACGACTAAACTCGCAAACTCTATAGCCATGTCTATCATTGAAAGTTCTGATTAAAAAAAGTATGAACAAAACAGCGGGCTGAACTATAAAAAAAAATCCAAATACCACAAACACCTCCAAAAATTCAGCTTTTTAAAACAATTTGTTGCAAAGAAACATCCTAAAACCTAAAGGGATACTGTCATGGGAAAAACAAAATTTTCAAAATGAATCAGTTAATAGTGCTGCTTCAGCAGAATTCTGCACTAAAATCCATTTCTCAAAAGAGCAAACAGATTTTTTTATATTCAATTTTGAAATCTGACATGGGGCTAGACATTTTGTCAATTTCCCAGCTGCTTCAAGTCATGTGACTTGTGCTCTGATAAACTTCAATCACTCTTTACTGCTGTACTGCAAGTTGGAGTGATATAACCCCTTCCCTTTTCCCCCCAGCAGCCAAACAAAAGAACAATGGGGAGGTAACCAGATAACAGCTCCTGGTAGATCTAAGAACAGCACTCAATAGTAAAAACCCATGTCCCACTGAGACACATTCAGTTACATTGAGAAGGAAAAACAGCAGCCTGCCAGAAAGCATTTCTCTCCTAAAGTGCAGGCACAAATCACATGACCAGGGGCAGCTGGGAAATTGACAAAATGTCTAGCCCCATGTCAGATTTCAAAATTGAATATAAAAAAATTTGTTTGCTCTTTTGCGAAATGGATTTCAGTGCAGAATTCTGCTGGAGTAGCACTATTAACTGATGCATTTTGAAAAAAACATGTTTTCCGATGACAGGATCCCTTTAAAACATTCAGATTGGTTTAAAAATGGTATAATAGGATCAGAGCTCCTGCCATTGACTTCTATAGCAGTTTGATTAATCAATCTTTTCAGTTTGGCTTCTTGCTGGTAAGTTTGATGTCAAGTTTAACCTCACAGACACCTCTGTTAAAAGAATAACATGCAAAAATATTTAATCAATACTTTTGTCCCCTTAATGATGGAATTGCAGCATAAACACACAAAGCAACAAAAGGTGGCATTTTTAGTAGAAACAAAATATGCATCAGTATGTTTAGTATGTATGTCGAGAAATGAAACACAGCGAGTTCTTACTCTAGTACAGTACCTCTACCTAAAAGTACTGACAAACTTTTTTGCACATTTTTGTTTCCAGGAAAGTATTAAGAGATAATGGGAACCCTTTTAACTTTTTTCCTATCTGAATATTATCCACTTCCGAGGTTTTTTTTGGGGGGGGGGAATTTACTTAAACTGGGATATTTTTCATTTTTATCTTTAAGCAACCATAACTAAACTAATTTTCACGAATGTCAGTCATGTATCAAAAAAAAAAAAAAAAACAAGAAAAAGTCACAATAACAGCTATTTTTTAAACTTGTTCGTATTGTCTCACAAAACACACATACAACCAAAAACCCCAAAACCATAAAGTAAATACTGATTGTGACAGGTTACAGCTGGAGAATTTCTGGATTTAGTTTTGAGGTTCTTTTCTGCCACTTTTTGGGGTTTTTGGCAACAAAAAGACCGACCAGAAAAAGTTGCTATTTAGTAAATTGGGCCCTTAGTTTTTATTCCTAACTGCTTAACAGCTCTCCTCTTGATAAACTTATCAGTATGTTTATTTCAAGCAGCCAAGTGCCTGCCAATGCAATAACTTTGGTATGTCCCTGATGATAATTGCAATGTATTAGTGTGCCCTATAGACATTCATTAAAAACATTCATAAAAACCCAAGCAATCAAGTTTCTTCCACAATCGCAATTTTTATTGCTTGATTCCTAGTATATTTATTTAAAAATGTAGAAAAATGTAATTTCATTAAGTTGTGGAGAAAAACGTTACCACAAATGACATTTCTGTTGTCCTATTCATTCAACTGGACTGTTGAAAATACATCTTCAACTGACTTTATCAGCCACATTTTGCATGTAAATTTTCAATTGATAAACTCAAATTTGATTGCATTTTTGCTTCAATTTCCCTAAATCACAGAAAAAATATCAGCATAGATGTTAAGAAATTTGCCCCAAAGTCTGACTTTTGAATTCTGAACATCACTAATTCTTCAATACACAAAAAATAGGTATATCTTAAACCCTTGATATCAATGTTGGACTGGCCCACAAGGACATCAGAAAAATTCAGATGGGCCCAGGTGTCAGTGGGCCCATCTTCTTCTTAACATTTGGCCTATTTCATGGCCATTCCTTATTTCTATGAGAACAAAGAGGCTAAATAGATGGAATAATAAATTATAGTATGCACAGAAAAGTCACTAGGAGATTAGAGGTTGAGTGAAAAGAGCAAGAAAATAGTTCTGAGGGTGGGCCTCTGGTATTTTTTTTTTTTGGTGGATCCCTGGTCTAAGGTTTTTTGGTGGGCCCTTGGTGTTCTGGTCTGACACTGCTGTATATTAAAAGAGTTCTTGAAAGTCACAGTGACACAAGAAAGTAAGCAAACTGTGGACAATAACTAAAAGTTCCCATTTAAAAGAGAAATCACATTTAATTCATTGCAAGCAAAATTAATTTGACTTTCTGCAAACCTATGCCAAGACACATGTTTTTAAAAGGGAAAGAATTTTGAGGACAGGGTTATCTGCACCTTAGTTCCTTCCACCTTTATTATTGCTCTGTAATAGCTCTTGAGATTTCACATTGTCAAGAACTTTTTCCAAGACACTTTATTTACACTGAACAATCTTCTCCCATTTACTAAGCAAAATGATCATACATTTGACGTTTTTCCTTGGTTTCAAAAAATAATTGATTTGGAATACTGTACAGCATAAAAAATGTTTAGTAAAACAATCAATCTTTCCTTAAATAAAATATATAGCTGGATATTTTGATGGCTAGGCTTACCAAATCATTCAGCTAAACACATTAATCCTCTAAGCAATTAAAGTCTGATTTGGAGACTAGACATTCTGTATTTTTATTCCAAATATTTAACTTGGATTACTTTAGGTTTTATTTGTGCTTAAAAATCTTCCTATGTTGCCATGCTACTAAATTAGTAGATCATCTGTATACATAACCATGATTAGATGGTGATGATACATCATTTAAAAGATAAGTAAGCCTTTAAAATGTAATGTAAAATTTCTGTGTACATTTTAAGCACTTTTGCAATTTATATTCATTATTTTTTTCCATTTCTGAGTTATTTACATTTGGATTAACTGCCAAAACGTAAAGAACCCTGCACCGTCAAAATGGGGGATCTGGGAATCACCGAATTAGTCATACCTTACATGGCTTTAAATACCGGATATACAGAGTTAGTTTCTATTCTTTGTTTCTGCATAAGGAAAATTATTTCAGTATAACTACTGAAGATTTTTAGTCAACACAGACTTGGATGACTTCTCAAAGAACATTAAAAAAAAGTCAATTTCATAAACGTCTGTGTAAGGCCAGAAATCTAGCTATCTACTGTAAGTGGCAATAAATTACATTTTGACACTTTATACCGTTTATTCAGGAAAAAAATATATGGTGCAATGAATTTTAAAGGATGTTTTCAAACAATGAGCAGGGCAGTGGGGCATTCCTCAAAAGGTAAGTATTTCCAAGCTGACAGTTTGTGACAACATGGGCGGTCTTTTAGAATTATCATCCTTCATCAGCAGTGGAAAATTAAGGAAATATGAAAACAAGATTAAAAAATAATCACTATTTTGGACTTAATTTGACCTTGGAATGGTGCATTATGTTTATTTGGTTTCTGTGTGAAGTAAGTCAGTCTGTCTGTTATTTTAAATATAACTGCATTACAGCCAAGAATATGAAAATCTTTCTTCTTTTTAAAAAATAACAAATAAAATATATATGATTAAAAACATACATGCCAAAAACAAAAAGAAATCTCAGACTATTACACTGACAATGATTAGTTGCTGTAGAGTACCCAAGGGACTATTTGGTTTTGCAAAAGATAGAACTTTCAGTAATGCTGGGAAAAGTTGACAGCTGGATGCACCAGAAAACAAAAAGGTTGTCAAACTCTTCCAACCAAATTTGCTCCAACAATAGCAAGAGGCTCTCATATCATGTCATACCTTGACAAAAAAAATCTGATGATTCAAATTATGACTTACAAACTCATAATTATTACTTTAAAACTCGAATTTAAAAAAGGCTTGAATTTTGCCTATGACAATTCCCATTGACTTTTACATGAACTCTTCAGTTTTTAGATGCCAATTTTTTTACATTCGACTTTTCACGTTAATTTTGCTGAAATAAATACCAGACATTCGAGTTTTTGAAAATATAATTATAATTTGTGAGTTTTTGTGCAAAAAAGTTCAAATTTTGGAAAAAAATTCTAATTCTTACCTTCTTAAATCACTCCCTGAAACTTACAATTATTAAAATGTATTATCATGTGAATTTTAGAGTTTATTGAAAAAAAAAACTTGACTACTACCATAGTTATCAATAGGGATGCACTGAATCCAGGATTGGTACAGGATTCTGCCTTTTTCAGTAGGATTCGGATATGGCTGAATCTTTGTGCCTGGCCAAACCAAATCCGAATCCTAATTGGCAGGAAGGGAAATCATGTGAATTTTCATTACAAAACAAGGAAATTAATTTTTTCCCCACTTTTTCCTTTCCCATCCCTAATTTGCATATGCAAATTAGAATTTGATTCTTTATTCGGCCGAAGGATTCTGGGATTCGGCCAAATCCAAAATAGTGGATTTGGTGCATCCGTATTTATTAATAATTATGAATAGGGTAAACTCAAACAAAAAAGCTTTCCCTTGAATCATCTCGAAAACTCGAAAATATTGAGTTTTTGGCTGCAAGCTTTGCAAATCTATTCAGGTCACAAAGATGTGGGGGTGGAGAGAAGGTCCACTGGGTCCTGCAGCATCTGAGATCTTAGTGCCGACAAGAGGGGGACAGAAAGGGAGTTGGATGGCAATCAATGACTCCTAGGCAATTCAGAAATTGACCAATTAGGAAAACCATGCGTCAATCTTATCCACTCTGCCGGGGTTGAGGGGAGGGGAATGAGCCTTCACATGTGCGGCAGTAGTGCATTCAGCACTTGCATTAGTATTCTGCTGAAGGTGGACTGGCTCATGCCATTGAAGAGTGAAGATGCCTGCTGGAAACTGCCAGTTGCCATAAAATGTAAAACTGCTAGCAACTTGCAGATTCCAGGCAGCGCCTGGGACCAGGCAGTCACAGGTTCAAGCTCCTGGCTGATAAGATGACCTAGAGGATGGCGTCACGGCTCAGGCTGTACATCTTCACAATCTCATTTCGAGAAGAAATGTTTGACTTTATAGTTTGGCGTTACTCGCAAGACATAATAAATATTGAATATCCGAATTACAATTCCACTGAACTCTCTCAAAATTTTATAAATCTGCCCCTAAAAAGTAAAATTCTGACTTTTGTATTAAAGTCATGTCATCAGAATTCTTTTTTGCTGGCCCCAGTGCTCTTTCATACCCTTATTATTGCTGATGTCAAATAGGGTAAATACTGTATATTCCACAAATAGAAAAACAACTTTTCTTAGATATCTGATAAAAGGAGTTGTATTTTAATTATTTCTAGACACAGTTTATTTTTGAAGTATATTTCCCTTTAATGGTGATTTAGTCCATTAACATGATTTAAATTTTGCAACAATTGCTTTAAAAGACAAATACACAACAGATGTCCTGAAAGTACTGCATGTAGTTTTCTAGAAGAGCAGCTTGTTGAGATTGAGTTAATTCAGTCACAATGGAACTTGAGATCAGATTTTTTTTTGTAATGTTCAGAATGCAGCTGTTTCAAAATAAGTTATTTTTACCTTGATAACAAGAAAAACCCACATTTTGCACAGATGTTTTGAATAGCTGGCTTCTCCTACAGAACTAAATCTAAAGATGACATCTAATTAGATTAGTATGGCTTTATGTGGTACATTTTTGGCATGATACACGATGACGACAGCATTAATTTGAGGGAAATCAAGCAAATTGCACACACTCTTTGACCAGGTCATTGGCTTCAGCTCTGCCTGATTTCTTCTGAATACAAGGCTTCAAGTTCAGAGACTCTCCCCAGGCTATCAGGTAACATAATAAACCTAATTTGTTCCAAGAAAGTCTATGGGCCTTTGATGGTGCCATTAACAATAAGGTTCATGGAAGAGCTTTGCACCCAACTCATTATTTTACCTAAATCCTTTCTGTGTGTGCATATGCTGCTCTTGTAGGAAAAATAGTATTACAGAATATATCCTGCAAGTTTTTCTTGCTGTTTTCATCTTTCAGAGATGAGCACTAGCAGCTGCATGTTACGTGCATCGGTCAGAAAGTAAAACATACTAACCAAAATATAATATATATATATATCCATTTGCTTCGCTTGGGTATTGAATAATGAACTTATTCATTTTGAAACATTTTGGTTCTGAGCAGAGATCCATGATTCATGTGATAATCTTGCACTTCCTTCAAAGTTCTCATATTCCATGGAATACCTTAGTATAATTAGTGAAGAGCCACATTTTTCCTCAGGTATGGATTTTCACCAGAATTCTGTATTTCCATATTGGCAATTTTTTTCTTGTGAAGCCATGGCAAACTTTAATGTATTTCACGCTGGAAAAACCATCCAATAACTTTAATGCATTTTCTCTAAAGAAAAGTTGAGAAAAAACACCCATTGACTTCAATGCATTTCACAAATTTTTCTGTGAATTTTGTCGGCACGGCAAAATGTTACAGATTTTCTTATGTCTACGTATAAGCATAATAATGTGTATATGCATTTTTTCACTTCTGGTGTGCGTGTGTACATATATAAATCTACTAAAAACATGGGACATTAATAAAGCCAGTTGGATGGTTTTGCAACCAATATGCAGCTTAGTTAGGCTCTAGTACAAGCTATTGTTTTATTATGACAAAGAAATAATTTTAAAGAAATAAAAATCATTAAGTTAATTGGTAGCCAGGTCAGAGAATAGGCAATATGATTTAGAAAAGTCGGAAATTACTATATGCAACAAGATAGGCTCATAATTTTAGACCATAGTGTGCGTACCACAAGGTATCTGTAATAATACATGGTGGTCTAGTGGGAAAGTGCCTGAAGATATTCCTGTGGGGATGCCCAAATCCTCGTTGTTAGTTCGGTGTGCTTGCAACATTTTATTGAAATGAAATTTAAATATTTTAGGGGGCCTTGTCTTTTTTCTTGTTGCCCAAAGTAGGGCTAGTCTGGATAGTTCCTGGCTGCGCTCTTCATCTGATTTACTGTTCTTGACCCTTGTGAGTCCTTGACCATCACTGTTTTGCTGCCTGAACCAACCATTTCCTGTTTACTGATTCTGTACCTTGCTGACTGATTGACCCCGGTCTGTTTCTTCAACTACACTCTTTCCCTGCTACTCCTATCACATGTTCTGGTTTCCTTGCCTACAGAGAACCATCACCTTGATTCTCTCCCTTTATGACCTAGTGGCATCCAAGGCTGACTTGATAGGCAGAAGAGTGAGCTGTGACCTGAACCTTGATATGGTCTGGATTTGGGATCCCGAACATGACATTACTTTGGGCTAGACATGGACACCAAAGGAGCAGCTGCTTCTCCTGCTACCACAGAACAATCCTGGCAAGCCTCCTCCAGCATCTTGTGGAACAAAAGGCAAAGCAAGACCAAATTGTTTAATGTCTCCAGAGATTGTCTGCAAGGTTGGATGTTATTCAGCAACAACTTGGTGCTCCTGCTTCAGCTCCTGTCCCACGAAGCAAACCACTACGGTAGAACCCAAGGTCCTGTTCTCTAAAAAATTCTGTATGGACTGTTGTAAATTCTTTGCTTTTCAATAGGCGTATAAATTATATTTTGGGTTCCTATCCTGTTTCTTTCACACTGAGGAGTCCAGGGTAAATTTTGTTATCACTTTACTCCAAGGGGACCCCCAGCTATGGGTCTTTAGCCTAACCCCTTCTGATCCAGCTCGTCTTTCTTTCGAGGCCTTTTTCAAGGTCATGGCAGCTATCCATGATGGCCCTGGTTATTCTGCCTTTGCTGACTCAGCAATCTGTAACCACAAGCAGGATAAAAGGCAGTTGAGGAGGCTGGGTCATAGAGATGCCATAATAATGGCATAATGGGTCATAGAGATGGGCTGGAATGGTACTGTCATAAATGATACTGTCATAAGTAGTTAGTTCAGGGTGGGGCTTTCTGATGCTATAAAAGATAGCTTAATTAATTATCCTGCTCCATTCTCCCTTTATGCTTTAATGCACCTCTCCATACAGATTCATAGGAGGTACAAGAACAGTTGTCAGGAAAGAACTCAAGGTTGATTTACATCCAGGAAAAAAGTTTTCTTCAGAAAACCTTCCTAAAGCAGTTTTTTTTAAACTTGCTATTCTAGGGTAGCCGGGCATCTGGGCGGCAGTAAAACCGCTTCTCTGTTGTCCCACAACCGGGCCAACATTAAGGCAGGATGTTGGTAATTATATTAATCAGGTATTTCACATTCATTTAACATGAATGATACCATGCATACTCTCACGTTTATATTGTATAACCATACCAAAACCACAATATAGCAGAGAATGCAGGAAAACAATATTAGAATATAAAGAAGAGAAACTCCTGACATTTCACAAAACTCATTGACTCATTGCTTCTCATCCAATTACAGCTGGTCATTCAGATCCCTTGTCATGCACCCCCTGCATTTATAACTCCAGGGTTTTCCTTTCCTAGTAGGTTCTTGAACAAGCTGAAATTCAGCATGATAACTTATTCTGACTTGGCAACCTTATTACCCCAGTCAATGTCTGGATAATTGAAGTCACCCATAATAATAACTTGACCAAGTTGTGAAGCTGCTTCTATTTGTAAAAGTAGCTGGGTTTCATTCTCTTCACTTATACCAGGTGGTTTACAGCATACACCAATGATAATTTTCTTTGTAACCTTTAGTAAAATGTGTCACTTTATTCCCCTTCCCACCCTCCTTGTGCTAAGTTCGTTACCAGTATATTTAAGCTTCATTGAAAATTGTTTCTGGGGGGTTCAATTTGTTTCCAGATTTTGGCAGGCATTTTGTTCGCTAATGGGCACTGATTTGTACTGAATAATCTGATAAGGCAATGTCCAAGATCAGCTGATATTGTGCATATAATAAATACCATGGTTTTACACATAAACAGGTATTTTAGCCCTTAATTTAACAATAAAAACGTCAATTTGAATCATGCAACTTTTTAAAAGTTTCACTCCTAAAAATCAACATTATCGTATTGTCGTCACAAAAACTTCTGAAGGTAAAAAACATGTTCCAATTGCTAAAGGTACCATCTGTCTTTATTTTCGGATTAAAAATTTTAGAAGCTTCAGGGCATAATACTGTAAATCTCCCAAAATGTTAGTTTTTTTCCTCTAAAAAAATCCATTTTTTCCCCTTTAAAACTTGACCAGGAAAATCTGAGGTTTAATAAATAGGCCCCTTAGAGTCCTGTTGTGTTTTTATAGGAGTGTTTAATGCACATAAAATATATCAATACTTTACATTGTGCAAGCATATGCATTCATAATGTCCTTTCCATAGAAACAACATATGGAACACATGCAGCAGTTCATGAATCTCTTTGCTGTAACAGTAAGCAAGAATGGTCAATAGGTATACAGTATGCCCTTATTAGGTAATCTCATAGCAGTTGCAAAATTTGTTCCATATCTACAAATCAGATGTCATCAGCTCTGGTACTCATTCACTATAGCAAATAATGGAGTCTACAAACAAATAAAAAAGTACTTCCTTTACTGCACAGTACAAGATGCTGAGAATTCTTTTTGCCAAGAGGCATGACAATCACATTGTTCTTGGTTACTTTTTTTAATGTATAGATCAATTACAGAATCCAAAAACATGTCCAACTCTGTTACATCTAGTGAATTAGGCCTGTCCATATAATGAACGGGAAGTGGGCAAGTGGGTTATTATTTAGGGTTAAGTTTCTCTTTTTGATTGTTTTCACTTCATTTAGTTACAGGGAAGGCACATGTATTCAGTTTAACAGGTTATTCCCAATTCTTTTTCCCTCTAAAAAGCCATATGTGTGAGAGAGTACAAAAAACAAAAGATGTTGCATTTTCTAATGTGTTTGTTTTGTTATGAAATCTGTTGGCCTCACCATGTGTAAAAATAGGTAAACATTTTCAGATTCCCCAGGGGAGCACTAAAATGGCTTGTTGCTCTTATTTGCACCGTGACCCTGGGAATATGGAGGGGCACTTACCACCTTTCTCATGGCTGCACTTATGTGCAAGGTGCAGGTGACGGTACTTCATATAGCCTAAGCAAGTGCTTCTGTCTGCCCTTGGTAACCAAGGACTTTAGAGTTAAAGCAGATAAGAACCTTCCCTATTTGAAATAAACTGAAACTAGAAAGTCAGTTTCAGAAAGATTTCTTCTTCAATTTTTAACAAGAAAATAGTTGAGCTCCACTTAGGGTAAAGTGGATAAATAAGTTCTATAGCTAAGTTATAAGAACCACTGGCGCCCAATCATTTTGAACTCTACACAATTACAGTTTTATTACACCCTGCCTCCACACTGTTGCAAGGGCCCACACCTGAGTGTCTTAAGTCTTAAGGCTAATATATGGTAATGCTTATAGCTCAAGAGGAAAGGTGCCATTCCATTTTACTATAGACTTACATTTATTCTATTAATATAGACTGAAGTTGAAGATGACTGCTTCTCAAAACATTCTCATGACTTAAACAGCAGCATTAGCAACTGAAATCATCTGTCTTCAAAGGAAATAAAATACTTTTACAAAAATACAGATCATTTGGTATGTATGTAAATCAAAGGATTATGAGTAATGCAATTTTACTAGTCACTTGTTTTCACAGGACAAAACTGTTCTTTCTTTCTTTCTTTCTTTCTTTCTTTCTTTCTTTCTTTCTTTCTTTCTTTCTTTCTTTCTTTCTTTCTTTCTTCTACAGAGAGAAGATACAGTATAATAGATTTACATTTGACTGGCTCTGTTGTTAACAGCTGGAAAATAGGAAACTCAACAATGTCACAATGAAGCGATCAGCTTGTGTGCTCACTTCCTTTACCTTCTTCTTCTCTTTGTGCCCTAATGTATTCCCTAGGATCCCTCCACAAAAGGGCATGTTACTTCTGAATAGACCAAGTCACCGTTAAATGACTCATTAAAGATACCCTATGCAAACAGGCCATTGTGTTTCCCTGTTACAGCACTATTTGTCTTTCTCAATAGTGTGGGCTAATTCCAAAAGTTGAATCCTATATTACATTTCCTGAAACAAATTCATAAATAACAGCATAATAGGCATCCACTTTGATATACTGCAATTGCCAATTTATTGGTTGATTTATTGCAAGTTCATATTCAGTTTCCAATTTACAATTTTTCTATCTACAAAGAGCAACATCTTAAAACATACAGTATGACATGTTTTTTACATTATATTTTTTACATTGTTACAGTATATTTTTTATTTTGTATCCGTATCTGAATCAGGTACTATAATAATTCCAGGAAAAGGTAAACAATTCATATCAGGTTTTACCATATTACATGATTCATAATAATAAAACTCGAAATTTTTACAAAAAGAGAAGAAACTGCTCTGTTAATGTAACACACCACTGAAACTATTTCTATTTTGTTAATGGCCACAGGTGCAACAGATGTGTATGAGGCACTCTCCTATGACAAAAGAAAATAAAATGTGTATGTTAGTTATTATAACACACGGTATATAAAATCAAAAACAAAAATGTTTATTTTGTTTTGTATTGGTTTTAATGGTTAATTATAATAACAATGCATAGTTCAAGTGAAATAACATGTCTTCCGTGAAAGATAACAAACATGGGCCTAGAGTAGCCATTTTTTTTTTAAATAAAAAAAGTAAAATGTTTTTCTTTATAAATGATTATTTTATTTATAATAATTATTATAATAATTATGGTAAAAATGTGCAAGAGAGTTTCGTTGAAGTGGCTTTAAGAAAATAGTGAGAAATGTTTGGATTTTGGTAAATAACCCCCTCAGTGTCAAATGAAGACACGTCATTCCTTGGGTTACTGCCCATGGGCAAATTTGCCCAGTGTTGATAACTTACCCCATTGTCTTTATAACAAAAAAACATTAATATGTAGATAGGACATATACAACTCTCTAATTGCAGAAGTAAGATTTTGACAGCTGGAAATAAAGAGAGGGTAAAGGGGTTAGCACAACAGCATGTTGCCATTCTCTGCATAAAACTGTGTCTTTATACATTCAGCAAGTCTGACATTTTTAATTTATGTGCAGTTGAAGCCAGGATAACCTTTTTAATTTAATTTTGAAATTATTAATTTATAAAGTTAAAACAGTATAGGGTTCATTTACGCATACACAATCAGTTGCTACAAAAAAAATATAATTTGCTAAAGGTTTTTGCATCAAAAGACACTCCTTTTTCACCTCCATAAAGCAGTGCTTGGAACTACTTGCTCCATCACAGCCCTCTTTTAAATCGGCACAGTATACAGTACTTATTGATGTAGGGAAATCCCGGAGCTACCACAACCTCAGAATGTGGCAGTAGCTCCATAATTCCCAAGCGGCCTCCATCAAAAGATTTAATTTTGACATGAGTGCTGGAAGTTACAAAATACTAATATCAAAGATTTTCACCTCAACTGCATCTAAGTCGAGTCAATGTACAAGCATAATTGCACATATTTTAGCGCATGACAATTGCATTAGACAAAACACCACCTTATGAACAACATTACAATGGAATATGGGAAAAATCTACTGCAGCATGGGTATGAAAACATGGCAGAATTGCACATTGCATTTGTTTTGAACCTTTATTACTGTTTAAGGCATATTTCTGGATTTGGCAAATTTATAAATATGCCATATATACCATAACTAAATAATAGATTTCCACTGCATTGGAATGTGTGTTGCATTTTACTTCATTCATTGTGTGCTGAATACTTGGAAACCCATAAAAGATAAAAAAAAAATAAAAAATGTTTTTAAGCTTTGAGTTTATGAATGCATTAATTCTTACCAATCTCCACTACTAAAGACAATGCATTTCAGAAATTATCTTGACAATGGGTATAGAGCAGTTTCCTGTTTTTCAACCACAAACCCTGTACCACAAGACAAAGGCATATAGACAACACACAGAATTGCCTTGGCTAGACTGTACTTTACACATTTTTCTCCCTGAAGGTAAAGTTCAGTTCCATTTAATATTCATAGCACTAATCATCTGTAATCATGAAAGTTTATGATTAATGGCTTTTAACTCACAAAGAACACACACAAAACTCTCAACAATGCTTGAATTGTGTCTTTGCATCCTTCTTTCATGAATATCAGCAATGTTCACCTGATATTTTGACATTGTTTGCCTTATCCAAAGTCTAGGTCTGGGTTCATTACACACAGGGGCGAGTGATAGAGATGGGCACATTTATTCAGCAGGCATGGATTTGTGGCGCATTTTGCAAATTCACAAATTTTGCAAATTTTTTAGGGGTTTTGCAAATTTTCTTCGGCAAAACGGGACAGATTCGCCAATCACTAGTGAGTGGTGGTGCTGGAATACTATATTTGTTATCAGTAATATTTAGAGGTCAGGTAACAGCTGTTACAACTACATTCAGCTTGGAAAAAATCTATTTTATGTGCACACATATTTTAAAGGACCATCTTCTATTCGAAATGTACCAGTACAGTGAGACAGAAGTGGATAATTTGGTGCCTGCTTAAAGGAGAATTAAAGATAAAAATAAATATGGCTATAAATTAGATATTTTATATATTGAACTTATTAAATTAGCCTAAAGGTTCAGAATCTCTATAGTAGCAATGATCCAGGCCTTTAAAGTTGTCACAGGATTTTCCCATCTTGGATTTTGTTAGGAGTGTCTGCGACACTCACATGCTCATTGTGTTTTGAGGAGAAGCTAAGCTTAGCGGTTGTCACAAATCATCAAGCAGAAAATGAGGTTTGCCTCTTATATAAGCTGATGCCACAGGGCTGATGCTAATTGTGCTGGTTTCTAAGCTGCCATGTACCAATAATCTGATTTATTTACGAATCAGTCTTTTATTGTTACAATTTATATTGTATATACAGTATATTGTGAGTCGGTCCCTAAATTCAGTTACGGAAGAGCAGCACAGAGCATGTGCAGAGAACCATCAGAAAAGAAGATGGGGAGCTACTGGGGCATCTTTGGGAGCACAGATCATTACTGCTGAAAGGGCTGTGGTTACCTTGGGCTAGTACAGAAGCTCAAAACTTTAATTATTACGTTTAATTATAAGTCTGATTTTTTTTCTGGTTGGAGTTAAATGGGAAAACGCGATTTTTTTTATGAGAAAAGAAAAAATCGTATTTATCGTGATTTATTAAACCCAGAGGCTGCTAAAAGTCAATAAGAAAGTACTCCATCTTTCCAGGAGTCAAATCCGAAAAAATGTATGATTCTGATTTTTTCACAATTCTTCACAAGTCTTTTCCTGCACCAGATTTTTTCGAGTTCATTTATTGATAAATAAGGTAAACATCTAGATGGTCAAAGTGGTTTTAATAAAATGATGAGAATTTTTCAGAGTTTAGTAAATAACCCTGAATGTACAACATTTCTGCCATATTTTTTAAGGGATACTGTAGTGGAAAATGTTTTTTTTTTTTTACAAAATGCACCAGTTAATAGTGCTGCTACAGTACACTTCTGCACGGAAATCTGTTTTTCAAAAGAGCAAACTTTTTTTTATATTTAATTTGAAATATGACATGGGGCTAGACATATTGTCAGTTCTCAGGTACCCCCAGTCATGTAAATTGTGCTCTGATAAACTTCAGTCACACTCCCTCTCACCCCGCCCCAGCAGCCCAACAGAAGAAGAATGGGAAGGTAACCATATAACAGCTGGTAGATATAACAACAGCACTCACTAGTAAAAATTCATGTCCCACTGTGACTCCTTCAGGTACATTGAGTATGAGAAACAATAGCCTGTTAGAAAGCAGTTCCATAGTGCAGCACTGGCTCTTTTTGAAATTGCATGACCAGACAAAATGACCTGAGATGGCTGCCTACACACCAATATTACAACTAAAAACATTCAACCAGGTCACGCCCCCTTATCTCATATTTCTCAGACAATCCTTTGACATTTTACCATGGGCATTGGAAATGTATCACTAAATGGGATAGTTGGCAGCGGTAGTTTGAAACTAGAATTGCTGTGCCACAAATACTGTGTTTTGCTGCATGGGTTCCCAAGCAGACTTGGTCTCACTGTAGCAGAGGCAGAATTCTATAGAGATACTGTAGCATGAATGTTACCTATATTAGACTACAATGATAAAAATAAGCTTTGTGAATCCTCACACTGTGGACAATAACAGTAAACAGATTGATTACAATTTTGCAGATTTTTTAACAGTAGCATAATTGAAACAGTTGGCCATCAAACATTTATTTAGTAGCCTTCATCACTAGGCTTAGAGGAATGATAACCAATGTGCCTGTACAACAACGAATGAGTTAAAAGTTAAGCTCCCAGGCTATACTTGTGTGCAGATAGATGAACAATAATTCTGGGGGTAAGCCAGGTTTGGTGTCTAAAGTTGGCCTTGCTGACAGATGAAATGCAATCACCAGTTTGGAATCAAGCCACAAGCTATAACATAAAGCATACATGTGTGACAGACTGAAAAGAGGGAAGACTTCTTCATCACAATGTAACTGGAACTGAAGGGAAGTGTTTAAATGCAATGAGCAGTAACATTTTCTGCACATCACATTATAGTGTCCTGCCACATGACATTTTTCAAAAAAGAAACTATGCAAACTATGCATAAATAAAAGGCAATTATTATATTTTTTTATCCACTTAGTTTATGCAGAAATAACCAAATCAGAAGAGAGCCAAGGAGAAACGAATAATTTCTGCATTCAAACTTAAGGTCTAACAAAGCTCTATATAATACATTTTATACCCAACTATCTGGAACCAAAAACATGTATCATATAGTCTGATGGAAATATTGCCTTTGCTACCATCTGCTTTGAATGAAAGACTATAGGGAAAATGAAGATACTGTATAAAGGAACACAAAACAAATTGATAGAAATGTCCATAACCACCCATATACTTGTGTTTTTTTAACATTAGTTTTGGGAGTTTTTCTCCTTAAACTTGCTTTATAAGTTCCACCCGTCTATGACCAACAAAAGGTACATATTGTATGAACGAAATTATGGAATCAAATCACATTCTTGTGGCTATTTCAAGAGACAAAGCTTTGCAAAGTCTTTTTAAAAATATACTGTATATTATAAACAGCTCATGACTAAAATGAATACAATGTTTTCAAAACCACTATAATAATTTGAATGTTTAAAAACCTATTGCACCAATGGAAAAATATACAGTGCAAACTTGTTTAATACCGTATAGATGTGCTTATCAACTGATTTATAAAGTACAGTTCAGTAGATTTTGGTGAAAAAAAACAAGACTTTCACTCTGGTGTGTTCGCGCCAGAGCCAACACTACGGTTCTGCATATGAAAAGAAGAGGAAGCTACTGCTCACGCAGGGACTGAAATTGACCTGTGTATTTCAGCAGGCGGATTTTGGCCCCCATGTGGCACTAGCCTTAAACCTTTCAATTAATAAAATGCCAAGTCCTATGTGAGCAAAATATTACCAGACTTGCAAAATATCAGACCAAGCTGTAATATAAAAGAAACTGGAAAGGCTAAACTTTTTTCCACAGCACTATACATTGTCATAATGGAATTATAGATTTGGTAACATGAAACATACAATACTTCCAATTGCTGAGCAACTGACAAAAGCACAGAAAGATAAATTGAAAGGCTTTGAATTGACATTAAGGGGCACATTTGTCAAATGGGTTTTCCCAAATAAACTCATTCATTTTTCCTATTTGTCAAAGGCTGTTTATATTTCTGATGAAGTTTGCAAGAAGTTTATTTACTTCAATAGAGAGAGACTACAGTTAAACAACTGAGCTGGCAAAGGTTTATGGTCATTATATTGGAGTTCCAAGAACAGCTGGTTGGGCACCGTTTCGAGATCTCCATGTTATGATACTATGGCTCTGAAAACACAAATTATTAATAGGGAATTACATCTTAGATTGTGCCAAACTCCAGTCATTCGTCCATCTGAAGTGAGCTACTTAACAGCCAGGAGCACATTGAACTTTTGTAGCTGCACTTGTGGGAGTACATACTCTACATTTCACAACTCATGTCTTGTTCCAGTGGCTGGTAATAGCACTCAGTGGGGTTCATGATTAATATTAATATCAGAGTAGAAAAGGGAGAAAAATCCCTTAGTATTCTAGAGCTCATTCATGCTGACTGGCAACAAACCAAAGTTTTAGAGTAATATAACTGTGATGTCTCAGTACGGAAGATGTGTATAGACAGAGGGATATTGAATCTTATGGAAAAAGAGACATTGTTTTACTTTTGTTACAAAGTGAAATGAGGCAGAAAGTGTTGGCAACCAACGCTGCACTTTTACACACTAAATCTAAAACACACACATCTTTTTCAATAGACATTTACTGTTAGCATCCAGCTCACATAGATTATTGTGCAATAAATCAGCCATATGTGTCAGATACGGCTCTCTGCATTACCCCTATTTTAACTAAGGGACAACATAAAATATAAAGCTGGTTAATTACTTCAAGAAATTGAATGATACAAATTAACAGACTATGACCAAAAAAAGATTCTTTGGCATATCATAATATCAGAAAGTGTGATGTGGGCATCTTGCTCTTAGATAGTTCTTTCACTCTTCAACATTCCCTATCATATTCTAGCAGATAGAGAAGATAGGACATGTCCTTTATATGTAGGCATATGACGAAGGGGTACGCCCCCGAAACGTTGTTTCCTGTTTGGCATTGACAATAAACACGGGTTATGAACCCTTAAGCATCTGTGTGCTGGAGTTTCATCTTATTGAGATAGATTTGTTGGAATTCCTGACATATTAACAAACCTATATCTCTACTTTGAATTTGTCTTTTAAACAGATTAAACAGTTTCCAGATTTTGTCTTTAACTCTTTTAAGCAACATTTTACCAACAATAAAGATTGGAAGAAACCATGCAGAGTTGAGGACAGTGGGCCATTTAGAATATTTTCAGCAGAAATTCCAGTTTAAGGGCCATTCATTCATAAAGCTATGCTAATATCTTTACACCTAAATAACTGAGAAAGATTAGGCATAAAGCATATGGTGTATTTATAAGGCTCCACACAAGAGGACCGATTTACTAACATTTGGATTTCTGTCTTTTTCACAAATTAGATTTTTTTCATAAAAAAAAATTGTTTTTCCATGTCTGTAAAACGCTAAATATTTGAGATTTATCAAGAAAAAAAATCTGATACAAAACTGTGCCAAGTGAATCTAGTAACTGTCTGAAAAACTAGAGTTTTTAGAAGTTTTTGAGGATTTCATGTTTTTTAGCGCAACGTTCAGATTTTATTTTTTGTTTGTACTTTTTATTTGGATCTTTTAACAACTTTCATGGCATTTGTGGTTTTAGAGAAATAGAGTTTAGCCATGATTTCAAAAAGGCACTTAAATTTGATCTCTAACAAATAAGCCTGCACTTCTTTTGCATGATTTAACTCAAAGTAATGACATCATTTTACAACACTCTGACATGGGGCAAATTTACTAAAGGGCGAAGTGGCTAACGCTAGCGAAAATTCACCAGCTTGATGTCATTTTGCCACTTCGCTGATTTACTAACGGTGCTGGCGTAAATTCGCTAGCGAAGTAGACATACTCTATCGCTACTTCGCACCCTTACACCAGGCGAAGTTGCGCTCTGCCGAAGGGACATAACTACAATAATTCACTAACTTGTGGATTTTACTGAACGTTACCTCTTGCGCCAAACTTTACTTCGCCAGCTCAGACCAGGCAAAGTGCAATAGAGTAGATAGGAGTTTGTCAAAAAAAAGTTAAAAACTTTTGATATTTTCTATTTTTTACTTTTTTACTTTTTACTGGGTGAAAAAGATCATACATTTTTTTTGGGGTACCCTCCTTCCCCCTTACATATGGCACCTAAACTATACAGTGGGCACATATGTAGGGCAATATTAAATGTTATTAAGTTTCCTTTGCCTTGTGTAGTGTAATGTAGTTGCTGCAACATACACGTCCATTGTACTTTAACTGCATGACGTATGCTAATTAGGTATCGCTAGCATAACTTCAGACTGCTTATCGTATTATCGATAGTGCAAATTCGCAACCGTTTGGTAACCTGTGCGCAACTTCGGATCTTTGTGACTTTGTGACAACCTTGGTGTCTTTGGGTTACAATATAAAGGGGCAGATTTCTCAAAGGTTGAATAGTCAATTAGAATTCAAATTTGAATCTTCGAGTTTCAAAATTCACACATTCAAAAAATTTTAATCCCCCTATTTGAATGTAAATCACACTTTGACCATGAAAACAGTCCTAATTCGAATATAAACCAACTAAAACCTGCCGAGTTAATGTACAAGTCAATGGCAGAGGTTTGTTGAGCCATTTGGAGATGTTAATGGCCTTTCTTATATTTTCGGGAAAGAAAAACTCAATTCGTATGAATCTAATACAAATGGAATATGATTCAAATTTTTGGGTTGAAACCATTAGATTGAATATTAAACATTCACATTTTTTCTTAGATAACCTCCCAGTCCAATTGCGATTATATTTGAATTAAAAAAGTACACATGAATTCGAAATTTGACTTTTGATAATGCAACAAAAATGATCAAGAGCACGCTTCCCTATTGTGACACTGTATAAATACAATACAAACAGTTACAATACACACAGTACATGCTCTTAAAATCTGACTGATTATGTGTATGTTGCCATAAAGTTGAAATAATGTTCTGCTTGCTAATTAGATTTGAGCAGAAAGGAAGCAGATCTTCTGGATCCTTATTTAGGGACTGGCTGTGCAGCCTGAAATGTGATACAATATTGTTTGAATAATTCACTCTTACTTTGACCTTTATAGTTTAATTGTGGATTACATGCAAAACACAACTTTTTCCACAGCACCTTTAGACCTCTCTCCCTTCTAATTTGATTCCCACGAATTCCTTCAGCTTACATTATTGCTAAGTTGCCCTAGGGTAAAATTCAAACTATACAATACAAATGATTTCCAGTTGGTTACAGTGCTTAAACATGCTGTAGATGTTTTAGTCTATACATTTACAGAATATTATGTTTTAGTATCTGATATTAAATTACAGTTATTTCTTATGTAAAGCATAAACAATATTCATTATGCCACTGAATGTATTTGGGTTTTGCCAAATGCCAACTTCCTTTTTACCAACAAAAGTTCCTTGCATTTTATAAAATATTCCAGTAGCTGTTACAAATGTTATTGACCAAATACAAAATCAGACACGGAATATGGACAGTGCTCAAAATATATTTTGCTTTAATTCTGAGAAATTCTAAATATCTTTTTTATTATTGTTACTCTTCAAAAACATTTGGACAGCACATGCTTCTTTGCAACAAAAGTCAAATCAGATACAACAATGGGTTAAGGGGGTAGTTTATACCGAGCTCATTATCTCTTGCTAACCTAATAGATAATCAATGGTAAGACAATAAGCGCAAAAGCAGAACAGGGATCTGTTACTGCTTTATAATTAAAATAAGTAAGAAATATACACTCCATTCCTGCTACACTTAAGGGTAGAGCACTGCTACATATGATTCCTCACGTTCACATAAGTGTTGAATAAAGGGTCTTCAGCCTTAAATATTCACTTTTACAAATAAACTTGGGCACCACTAGTTCTTAACAAGGAACAGTAGAAATACTGAAGTAGAGATGCAAAAGTTAGTATTTCCTTGCTACACAAATATTCATGGCACAGTATTACATCATATACAAAAGGTATGACTCATCTTCTTACAGAGACCTTCTGCCTCAGGTTCTCCAGCACAACCACTGTGTCCAGTTAGATAGGCTCTATACCTTTATAAAGACTATAGACAAGGATCTACTAACACCACCCCTGGGCCAACAAGTGGTTACCTTTTTACATCCCCTAAAGATACTTATTGAATCTGCATATATTATATAAACACAGGAGTGTGAAAACATTTTTGGCGGAGTCTACCAATAGACAGCTTTACATGTGAGAGCTTATTGCTGTATACATATATATAGCAGGTAGTTTTGTTTTGGGGGGAGGTTAAATTCCCCTAAAACTTCATTATTCTGCAAAAGCATAGGCCTTATTATACTGTAGATAGATTGTAGCTTGTAAACTCTACAGGGCAGGTACTTCTTTTAACATGCCACAATCTCTGTATATTTCTATGTATGTACTATATTTATTATGTGCTATAAGGTTTCACTTTTCTAAGGGGACCGTTTACTAACAATCAAATTGTGACATTTTTTTCCGAAAATCTAATTATTTCCTATATTTCTAAAAAGCTCTATAAATTCAAAATGTATTAAGTGAAAAAAAAACATGAAAAACCTTATATACTAAACTTCACCAAGAAAAAATTGTCGAGGTCAGTGCGAGCTGTGCTGATCTTATTGACTGCTTTAAATCAATTCAGACTCTTAGAGGTTTTTGTATTTTTTTGCTAGAAATTGTCCAAAAAAACTCAAATTTTTAGAGGGTTTTAAGGTATTCCTATTTTTCAGCGCATCTTTAGTGCTTTTTTCATTCATACTTTTTATATTCAGATCTTTTAATAAATTCAGTGACAATCGTGGTTTTATAGTTTGTGAGTTTAGTTGTGGTTTCTAAGTCCTCTACAACCACTACAATCTAACCTATAATTAATAAACCTCCACGTGTACGTTTCTATTTAAAAACTATACAGCACTTGCATATCCTAGTAGCACTTTATTATTAAAGTTATGTATACATACATACCTAATATGTATGTATAAATGCTAATAAAATATCAGCTTAGCAGTAGCTCAGAATATGAATTACCCAGACTTCAATTTTCTTTTAATTTTAAAGTATGTTTCTTTAATTTTGTCCCTTAGGTTTTTCCTGGGGCATGTTTTTATAAACACTGACATGTTTTATTTTTTAACAGCTGTAAACAGAATGTTTGTTGAAAAATATATTACGTTTTTTTTTCAGTGTTCTGTTCTAAACTGTAATGTTCTCCAGAATGTGTTTTTTCTTTCTGGTGAGTACAGATGTCCCCATAGAGTGATCTGTTAAAACTGCACATGGGACATTTGTTGTTATAATTATAAATGAGGACAGAATCTGTAGATGTTTACAAGATGTTGTATATTGGATATGTTTCCTGGCCTTTCTCTAGAAAAGAAAGAAAACAACTGATTCACATATTTTTTTCTATGAACTTTTTCCAACACTGCTGCACCTGTTTTAGAACACATGTTTATGATGATCACTTTTTCTTGAATTCTGCACAGTCCATGTTCATCTTTTACACTTGTTTTATTTATCAAAACAGATAATTAAAACAAATGTATTTATTTTTTTACACAGAAAGTGCTGTTTCACAGTGTGTGGTAATAATAAATGATATGATCATGATCAGATCACATCCAATAAAGTAGTGAAGAATGAAATACTACATTAGCATAATGCTGAATTATTTCTATAATGATGAAGCAATTAGTAAAAATACAACCAAAACATTTTGTTGGTGTGAAAAGCACATTGAAAATGTAAAAAACAAAAGGGTCGCAAATGTTCAAGTATTATGCCAAATAACCAACATCTAACACGTGTTGATGAAACACTTTCAAAAATGTCACACCACATTTCACATTCAAAAGATTATGCATGAAAATACCTCTGACCTAGACCTAAAGAAAACAATGTTTCTACAGAAAATATAGAAAAGACCCAGCAGCTACATTTTATAGTAATATACTATATAAAAAAGCATCAACAAGGTTTGCAAAAGTCCACGTTTCCCTCTAATTATAAAAATACTAATTATATCATAAAAGGCAATCACCACCCCCCTCAAATAATATATAATCAAGTTTCTAAGCCAGTGTAGTTTGACTTTGGCCTATATACATTTTGGCAGCTACTTGTTTTTGGGTAATAATCACCTGTACAACCCATGACAACCTTGACTTTGTACTTATTTCTACATACTGTATGCATCTACGCCAAACAAGATATATCTCAACATCCTGAGATTTGCATTTTCAAAGTTAACCCACAACTTCAGATGAATTTTGCTGAATGTATATGACAAACCATAATGTAACTCTATAGTGTTCTCCACATCCCCAGTCTAAAATCTTCCTAATCTTACCTCTCCTACTCTCCCACCCTCAGGTATTAAAATTTAGAGGCTTAATTATTATAGGTCAGATTTTAGTGGTTTTATAGGTTTTTGAAATCAGATCAAACTCACAAACTCTAAAACCATGATTGACATTGAATCTATTAAAATTCTGAATATGAAAAGTATGACGATCTGAATACATGAAATATTGAACGTTCTGAAAAAAATATGAATACCTCTAAAACCCTCTAAAAATTATTGTTTTTCGGACAATGCATAGTGATAAAAAAATCTGAATATCTTTCAATTGTAAATGGGACATCTGCCATTGACTTCTACATGACCTCGGCAGGTTTAAAATTTAGTACTTTTTTATTCTGACTTTTAGCAGCATCAGGGTTTAATAAATCATGAAAAGAAAATTTTCCTACAAAAAATATTTATTCCCCTTTAAGCATGTGCAGGGCTTTGGGATGATTGCTCTATGCATGATCTTGCTGAGTCTGTAGGGTTTCATAGTAAAACAACAAAACAGTTCTACGCAATATGTTGGCGCTATATAAATACATGTTAATAATAATAATAGTGAGGTCACCCTACACACAATATATTACAGGTTAAATTAAGGAATGTTGGCCTGGAACATAGTATTTGTACTTGGATAGAGAACTGGCTAAAAGATAGACAACAAAGAGTGGTGCTAAATGGAACATTTTCTAATTGTACCAGTGTTGTTAGTGGAGTACCGCAGGGTTCTGTCCTTGGCCCTTGCTTTTCAACTTGTTTATTAATGACCTGGAGGTGGGCATTGAACACACTGTTCCTATTTTTGCTGATAATACTAAGTTGTGCAGAACTATAGGTTCCATGAAGGATGCTGCCAGTTTGCAAGCAAATTGACCAAATTGGAAACTGAGTAGAAAACTGGAAAATTAGGTAAATGTTGATAATAAATGCAAGGCTATGCACTTTGATATGAATAATATACTGCAAATGCAAGTTATGCCCTAAGGGGCCATCATGTGATTAGTAGACACTTACAAAAGTGCTTGTGCTGCAAAACTCTCAATATTCATAAGTTTGCTTTTTTTAACAAAGAAAAATGTTGGCAACTAAAAGCTTGCCTATTGTATCTAACTTGTATAACATCTGATGGTAATGTCTCAATAAAAAATGAAAGTTATATCATCCTGTTATATAACAGAACAGAATGTGCTAAATTGTAAAGGAAAGACAACAGACAAGCTGTGGTTTTCAGACTTATTCTCCGACAGTATTGTACTTTATACAATACTTAAGAACTGAATACAACAAACAGTATTTTGCAGACTTCAGACCCTTTCAATGAGGTAAATAATCTTTTTAAAAGATGTATGCACTTAACAGTGCTTCTTATAAAGAGAAGAAGAGATGACACTGCTATGACCTACCAGTCTACCACTGACTACAGTTCTCCTAATGGAACTATGTCCAAAAACTTGTATTTGACAGAAATTCTGAAGCTAGCGTAGTTTGATGTTCTAAACTAAAGGGGAAATGTAAGAAAAAAAATCTCAAGTGCTATTTAAAATGGTATTTTAGAGAATTTTTAGCTCTGCTCACAATGTAAAACTATCCGCTGGTCAATATAACATCTCTAAGCAAAGGTTAGCGTTAACACCTGCTCTAGAGTTTAAATAAATATTTTGTCGCAAAATATGCTTTGCAATTGCCAACCACAAATGTTCGCAAAAGCAATTTGGTTGCAAACTTTATGAGAAAAGTTATTGAGGGCTGTAATTGGTCAAAAGGGATGCAAACATGGTCACTAACATTCACAATGGTCTTTGCAAATGTTTTTGTACTAACAAAATATATGACATTCCCCATTAGAGGCTACGTTATCAACAACTCATTTTAGTGATTTTAGAAAACATGACTAAACTCACAATCGCGAATGTCATGAAACGTATTAAAAGATCCAAATATAAAAAGTATGAACAAAAGAAAAGCTCTGAATGATGCACTAGTATTTCAGACAATTCCTAGCAAGAAAACATGAACATATATAAAAGTCTTTATTGACTTTAAGCAGTCCAATAAGATCAGCGCAGCTCCCATTGACTTTTACAGGACAACTTTTACCTGGTGAATTTTTGCCTTAGAAGTTTTCGTGGTTTTTACATATAATAAATCTCAAATTTTTAGAGCTTTTAGGAAATACAGGAAAACCACACATTTTTTTGGGTTTTGAGATTAGAAAATGGGTCCCATAGGAACTTTTGCTTCCTCCAGTTGTAAAATCCAGTTTCTTAATTCTCTGGTCACGGTGGTTAAAGCCAGTGTTTGCTTACATTGGCTCTCTGCTGCTGAGTAGATTTTTCTCAAGGATCGTTCAGCTTTCAGGTCCATGGCATCTTTAAGACCGAACCTGTCTTCAACAACAATAATAGATCTTTTTGAAATTAGGTGATAGCTACTTCAAGATTTGGAGGCTCCTCCTTTTACCCCTTTTCCTCCTTGTCAAGAGTATTCTCTTCCACTTTATTTTCATCAAATCATTTTCAAAGGGATGAAATAGAAAGGCTTTACCTTTAGGATAGCCTCCAAAGTCCCTTTTAGAGTCCTTGGATCATTTCTCCTTCAACAAACATTGAATAGCAGATATCACTTCCAGATCTATCTCATCCTGTGATGAAGATGATGCTACTTAAAACTACTTCATTCAGACTACTAGGTTGAGCCACATTCTTCCGAAGACCACACCCTGCAAGAATTCCTTAATTAAGATCCCTGAAGCACAGGTCTCTCCTCTGGGTTTCTCCTTTAAACACTGTATGCATCCATCAACTTGATAATTGCATAGTAAGGATGCCTTGCACAACATAAAAACAGAAAATTCTTTCCTGATCCTCTTCTGAGCACATTGGATTTCACTTAACTAGACATCTACAAAGATTCTACAAAACATTTAAAATGTTCATAAAGTTTGTTAACTGGAACCAAAGGATAGGAGAAATACCCTTCATACCAAAATTTTGCTAAAATCGGAGCAGAAGAGCATAGAAGGAAAACATAATGTTGATCTTCTATAGATCCTCACCTTGAAAATGCAGTGTTTAAGTCTTTAAGACAGATATTAAGGGCCAAGAACACATATATGGGCACCTCAACTGGGGGGAACTATGAAAGCTATGGTTGTTATCTCTGAAGAACAGGTATTTGCAAGAAGACTCATTAAAAGACATAGACAGTTTGGGATTTTTTCACAAAGAAATAAAAAAATAGAGGCCACCCCTTTAGATTTGAGGAATAGAACTTTCGCTTTGGGCAGTACAAATGTTTTTTCACAGTGAAAGCAGTGAGGTTGTCAAATGCCATGCTGGGTGATACCTGACTTAATGATCCAGTACAAGACCTGGCACAGGTGTTCATTTCACTCTTTCACAACACAATAATAACAGATTCTTTATTGGATTAAATAAAATAAAGCTAATTAAAGTTAATTAAATGTAGTTGTATTTGATGTTTAATTTTAGTGTCCATTTTCTCTACTCAAACCATTATGGATTAGAGTAAAACAGTTGTCTCTTCCAACTTTTATGTAATATGAGGTATGTCAATAGCCATGTCTTTATGTGGAAGCTTAATGATTATTTATGTAGGTCTCGGGAGGCCTCTTAGAAGAGGAAGGCTTAAGAGCGTAATGTATTGTATGCATGTATATTTTAATTTGAGTAGTACAGGTATGGGATCCATTATCCGGAAACCTGTTATCCAGAAAGGTCAGAATTACAAAAGGCCATCTCCTATAGACTCCATTACAGTATATAAAATAATCTGAATTTTTAAAAATTATTCCCTTTTCACTGTAATAATAAAACAGTATCTTATACTTGATCCAAACAAAGATAACAAATGAACCCTTACTGAATGCAAAACCAGCCTATTGGGTTTATTTAATATTTATATGGCCTTCTAGTAGACTTAAGGTATGAAGATCCAAATTACAGAAAGATCTGTTATACAGAAAACCCCAGGTCCCGAGCATTCTGGATTACAGGTCCCATACCTGTATTACTTTGTAAGCAGCAGTGTACAGGAGAATGGTAAATTAATATAACAAAAAGGGTGTCATTACAATAATGAATAAAGTGTTAAAAACATTATAGGAAGGAAATCCCTTCCCTGTAGAGCTTACAATCATAATATTGTACTATGAACAAGTTTCTACATGTGAAACAGGAAGCACTCTACTCAAAAGAACCCAGCTCACAGCATTTCTTGCATTTCTCCCTGCATGAATGCTATTTAGAACACTTATATAAAACAGCATTATTATCCAAAATATATTCCTAATTACATGTACAATATCTGTTTTCATTGCTGGTGATGTCAGAAAGCATGATTAGTGCATTAAATAAAATGAGCATTTTACTTTTGGAATAAAATGCCATTACAAATCTTCCTTTCATTTCTTTTTTAATGGTTACTGCAAGTTTCCTGTAACTTGTGTCTTAAGTGCTCGCTATGTATCTGGGTGATTTATCTCAAACATATTTTCCATCTCACTGTTACTGATACATGTTATTATGCAAGATATTTAACCTGCTCTGTTTGTGGCAGATTATATCAGACATGATTTTTTTATAGGCATGAAATAAGAATCAATTTGTTTAGTATTTTAGAGTAATTTGGTCATACTTGATACTCATGCATTTTTTAATGAAGACTTTATTGATGCTTGGATGGATGCAAGCCATACAGGATAAGTAAAGTTTATTTACAGTTTTCTGGGTGATCAGATATATTTTTAGTGTCCTGCTGTTGCAATATTATTGAAGCCTTCGCCTCTCCTTTAAACAAAAGTACATTTTAATTTAAAAATACTGCACAGCGTGTAAATAAATAAACATGTGTCAATGAAGCTTCACTCAGTTCACACTTGCAACCATAGAAACAAAATCTAGAAGACCACATATAATCTTTCTTAATGGAAAAGTCCCACACTGACTCTTCTTTAGCATGTAATCACTTTGAGAGTCCAGGCACTGAACATAAATGTGGTCCTATATTATGACACTCCTGCATTTATATATACTACGTTAATTCAATAGAGGGGGGAAGGAGTATTTCATGAATATTTTGCAACTGTGAGCAACTTTCTTAAAACTGAAAGGAAAAATCCTATGTGCTGAATTCAAGTATTTAGATATTTTAGATCAATGATTTATTTACTGTATATGCCTCTATGGAATTCTTAAAAAGGAAAAAAAAAGTTCAACTCAAACATCCATCTCTTTATAAAATACCTTTTAGGCCAAAGTTCACTGATTGGAAAACTACTGATCAGATCACATTGACAAGCTGTATTTTTCCTTCTTAAATCCTTTACGATTTTCTGATCAGCATATACAGAGTCAAGGAAGTGGTCTACATTAACAGTGCAGTTGATGAAAGAAAATCCACCCAGGATTGCTGTGATAAAAGTCACAGGAATACTGCAAAGATAAACAAGTATAGTTGAAAATGGACATGCATTGCCCAGTTAAAGAGAAAGAGGAAGGTTATCTATCAATGTTTACACAAGAAATCTAAGTCAGATGAGAGTGGTATTGGAACCTAGCTCCAAATATGACAGTGTTTCCTTGAATGATGTACTTTCAAAAGCTGCCAATTTCGATTACAAATTTTGAGTACTTATTGATGCCCACAGAGATCTAATTAACATCTCAAGAGAAATTAAAGAGAAAATAACCTAGTGGACTGAATGAAGGTGAGTGTGTATGGCAAAGGCTCTTCCTCTACAGTCTTCATAGATGGTCTCAGACTGTCTGCTCAGGAAAAAGAATCAGACTGATGGGAAAATGTCAGGCCATTTATGGAAAGCAAATTGTATGTAGATGTTGGCCTGAAATCATTACCCTGTGAGGAAACAGGAAGCAGTCTACTCAAAAGAACCCAGGACATGCTGCCTGTTTCAACCACAAACTATGCAAATTAGCTGCCAACAGCACATTTGTAATGAAACCATTCCCATTTCAAGATTAAGAGAACAATTTAAGAGACCTAGATTGAATTACATATGCATAACCAATGCATCATAGGCTAGGTCTTGATTGCGAGCCTTTGCAGCTTCAGTATTCAAAGTAGATCTAAGGGCTCGTTTACATTTACAAGTGCAAAATCACCAAGAGGTAAAACATTCCTAAGGATCTATGCACTGAGTAGGTGTGTCTGGTGCAAGAGTCTGGAAGGTTGCTCTTTGAGTTTTGCGCCAGATTATGCCCTTTACTTAACATTTGTCCTAGGTAGGTGAAAAGGATAGGGTTCTTCTGCACTTTGTAGCTCCAGACACATCCTATTCTGCATGTCTAAATAGCACACAAAATACATGGTGTTCCATGGGATGACCATATGATATCCACCAGCCTCTCTCTTTCTTTCTTTCAGTGAAGACCACAAACAGTACCAACATAAGAAAGAATGCAGTCCTTTCCACTCCATTCTAAAAGAACAAAGTGCTACACTTCAGGGTGAAACAAAAAATACTGCCATTTTTTGTGGTACAGGAAGAACAGGTAAATTTGCTTTGTGTTTTTTGAACATGTCAATTGAATATAGAACTCCCAAAATCCCCACAGGGATGATGCATCATTTTGCCATCTTTTGTTCTGCTGGATTTAACCTGCTTCCCTCAAAAAAATATCAGATGGGAAGCAGGATGTGGCATTAATTGAATTATGTCTGAACTAAAGCTTGTCCTTCAAGCAGATCTCTTGTTTTTCCTTGGCTTTGAGGGATTTTTCACTCAGCAAACAATTAAGGCATAATGTATGGGGTTGGCATGCTGTGATTACCACACAGGGGTTACGTAATCCTTTTGATTTGAATGTGGTTTGTAGGAAGTAGTCCCCACTTGAACATGAAAGCCGAAGCTCTTGCAAGGAAGTTCTTGTAGGTTGTAGTTCCCTGCTCTGCAAAGCATAAGCTAAACTCCTGTTCTGTTTCTTGTCACATGCAAATAAACATTGGCAGAATTCCATAACAACTGGATAGGATGCAAGCTGTCTGCATCTTCCTATGTGTCTGATTCAGTGATTAATCTTATCCAATTTCATTCATGGTCAGTGGAGCTAGTAATGACAGAACAACAATGCTTTGCAGACACCTGCCATTAAATGGTTGGGTTGTGGTACCATAGGCAAGTTCCATGTGTTTAGTTTGCTTTTTTACACCATTTTAGATTTCTTATTTCATGTTACAGTCTCACATTCAGCCAGACAACTATACAGAATAGTTTTAAACTAAGAATGGTGGGAGCTATGGTAGGATTGGCCCTACCTGATTTCACACTGGCATTGATTAAACAATCAAGCTACATTATCACTGGTTGGAAGTTTGTTCTTTCTTTTCCTGGAAAAGTGTTGTCTCTGGCATATTTGCGTGGAAAATATTTTAAGGTGTTCCAGGAAAATAACAGTAATATTTGTTAGATTTAGTATAAAAAAGCCCCTGTTCTGATTTAGGAATTCCTGTAACAGTTTGTGCCAGATAGAATTACCATAAGTGGGTAACATATTTTAAGAGCTGTGATTGTGGTTTGTTTTGTTAGCACCATGGAGTGTATTGTACAGAAATGACATGTTTCCTAACATCTCTGGCATTGCTTGATTTTCTGTTTTGTACAGAGCTTCATCAAAATTACTGTATATGCTGTTTTGGGATTTCACAGTGAATTGTTTCTGAAAAGTATGTAAAATATAGTTTACATTGGTATATCGATAGTTTTCCAAAGTAAGCATTATGGACTCACTTTAAGGATTATTTAGGGGAAAAAACAAGAAATACAAGGTTATATTATTTCTGTAAAAAAAATGCCCTGCATATTGTGCTTAGAAGATAAAATACCTGTGCCAAGTATGGTATATATCTTATTTATTGTATCTCTGTGTAATAAACAACAGCACATAGGATGTTGCTTTGCTTCTGCAGTGCTTTCATTTCCATTATCAGCCATATTCATCTAACTTAATGATTTCAGACAGAACCCCATGAGGAGCTTGGCTACTGTTTTGTTATATAACTTGTTGAGGCCTATGGGAAATATGGTATTATAATGATTTTGATTATTTTGAGAAAAAACTACAAAGACACAAGAAGAAACATACAGTATTTATACATTATGCTCACACTGGTTATGTAATAAAAGGTGCAAAGTTTACTACTGGTCTAGTCATCCATAGTTACCAATCACTAAGTAGCTTTACTATTCACCTGTATAAAAGCACATATTTATACGGTGCTATTGACTGTTGCACCTGGGGAAACCTTGTGTGTTTTACTACATCTGGGGGTTTACTATTTCTATTTGATAATTTTGAAGAGAAAGCAGAAGACCCAATAACCAAATAGGAACCATTTAAGTAACAAGAATCTTTTGTCAGTTAGTCTTACATCCTTGAAGTTTTTAGTAAGATTGTCTTAAATACACAGCTGACTCTACTAACTTTATTTCCTTCTCTCTTAATGGCTACCAACCATAGGACTGCCTAGGTCACTCACATATTGCTTTTCAAACACAACCCATTTGGCTTCTCTGCTATACTTTTATGTTTGCTCCTCTTTGCCGCTGTGACTTCTGATTTTTATTTACATTAGTGCAGTTGAAGAGCTTATCAACTTTTTTTATATTTTTGGTTTCATGATTCTGTCAAATATTTTTTGACATACAAACTCTTGAAAGTGTAAATACAAGCCAATAACAATCTACTAACCACTTAATGAAGAAAAAATGTCCAAAACACTATATGGTTTGTACACTATATTTTATTCATATTTCAGTAAAAGCACTGGAATTGTGGGCTAGTTCCCATGAACAAAAATGGACTGCCTTTTCTCATTTCTATAGTGTTGCACTGCAGAATGAGCTTAGAATGGATGATTTTGTTTCCTATGGTGTCATTAAGGTGGTTTTAGAGGATAGCCATCAAATACAGCAATTCCTTCGAAAATATTCATAATGGAAATTTCATTTGGTACACTGATTTAAGCACTATTTGTTATTTTTTCCAAGCATAATTTAATATCTGGGTTTAGTACAACATTTAAATAATTTTGTCATTTTCCATCAATTTTAAAAGATCTTATACCCGGTGATATCTGACATTGCATTAACAATATTTAATGTGTAACTCAGTCTTCCATTAAAGTCATATTTTGTTTTTAAGTCACTCCACAAATATTCCATAGCTGCAATTACCAGAAACACTGGCAAGTACAAACTTCTATATTTATCTGGATAAGAACCACTAACTTCCTGTAATCTTGATGAATAGTTGTCTTGTGGAGTGAGTAAGGAATCTTTACTCTCCCCCACCTAAAAAAGGTAATAATTGTATTAATTAACGATCAGCAACAGTAATAGTGTATGCTTCATAAATAAGACTCTGTGTCTTAGAAGACTAATGATCATCATCATCATCATTTATTTATATAGCGTTGTCAAGATATGCAGTGCTTTATGATGATAATGATAATGATAGTCCTTTACTTTCTGCATGGGGGGGGATTCTGTCCAGCTTCTGTGGTACAGAGGGCCTGAATTTTAATGACCAATGTGGTGGATGGCCGTTAATGGAAGCCAGTATTGACCACACCCCTTTTAAACCACACCCACATTATCACAATAGCTTTTAAGACCATGTCTACATTAATGGTTACTGAAAAATGTAAGTCAACATACGTTGACACAATGCTGGGGAGCCTCCAGCAAATTGCCTGAAGTGTTTACAGGTGAACAATGTGGACACTTTCAGTTTGGGTCTGAGGTGAGAACAGTACAGGGCTTTAGGGGTGTGAACAATAGAGGTGTACAAGTGTGAACAATGCAGGGGGGGATGATGGGTGTGAACAATACAGGAGTTTACTGTTTGAATTTGAGGTGTGAACAATATAAGGGCCAGTTAATCTCAGTACTGATACCTTTTAAATTTTACACAAGGTAAACAATCACAGGAGGAAGACTATCAAGTGGGGGCCACACAAGGGAGGTAACCTCCGAGTGGGGGGCCACACAAGGGGAGTAACCTCTGAGTTCCATCACCTCTGGGCATAGAACTCCTTAGTGACTTATAATATCCTTATATTTTACAATAGGGGGTATTTTATTCACTATATAATATACTGATGCCCTGCACTGCTAAAATGTCTTATTTGTTTCCTCTCTGGGCTGTTTTCACACAAGCCCTGTGTATTTACTAGGTGTAAGTAAATTGCTCAGAATAACATTATGACATGGGCCTTCCAGGCTGAGTGTTTGGAGTTTGTTTGGTTTTCCGCTCATTTTACTACCCTGTATTTTTCTCATGATTTATGACCATAATAATATTATCAAGGTATTAAACAAATGGATACAATGTAAAGCTGTAAGAACACATTTTCTTTACGCTGTGTAACCTTTTGAAAATGTCTTTCCTGGGAACTATATTTACTTTTCTCAGGTTGCCTCATTCATATATTATTCATGCATTGCCCAATCTTTTATTGCTATGCGAAACTTTTATCATTTTGCAGACAAAGAACCACATGATCTCCTAATTTAATCATAGATTTCCCAATATGGCTTTTATTGAGTTTTAATTCTAGGGGAATTAAGCTCTAGTAAACAGAAAGCAGTTGAAATGACAAGTCTGAGAGTTGCAGAACATAACATTTTCTAGCAGGAATGCTGTCTATAGCCTACTTAGGGGCAAATTCACTAATCAGTGAAAACACGCTATCGATGCCTTTGCCAGGAGGAGTTTCACATGGGCGCCAATTCACTAAAAAACCGTAGTAATTATAAGTATTAATGACTAATCAACCTTATATAGTGACATTTATATTTTATGTGTACTGTGTATTTTGATTTGGTCCTTATGCTCAGCAACTGAGAAAGGAAGATACTGGGGCATCTTTGGAGGCTCAGATTTTGCTTCTGTGTTTGCCTTGGCCTGGCGCAGAAACCCAAATAATAATGTTCAATATTTTTAGGCTACTTCTTTAGTTACATTTTAGTTCTCCTTTAAGCATGATCAGTAAATGCCTTCAATGGTCACGCACACATGGTGCATCTACAGGGCCTCAACAATAGAAGGGCTGGAAAAAAGGCTAGCGCTCCATGGCACAAACCTGTATATAAAAGTCTATATTTTGCCAGGCCCCTGAGCTGGTAAAAAAAAGTCTAAAACAAATTATACACTATAAATTCTTCTTTCAGTCTTTTCTGTTTATCTTAAATTAGATGTCTTTTTGTAGAGAATAACAATTTACTGTTATCTGACTATATAATTTTCTAAAAATAGAATATCCAAAATGTATTATTGTTTGACTTCAGATAAACCCAGTCTGTAAAGGACATGCTATTTTTTTTTTTTTTTTAAAAAAAAAAGCAATATACTGTAAGAAACAATCCATGTGGTTAATGTTTCCCAGCAAATGCATCATAGCACTACAGTTATTGTTGGCATGGAAGTGTTATTGATTTTGTGTGGGCTGAAAAGTGTTGTATCTTAAAAGAAATTCCAGACTTTACTAATTGCTTATTTTAATGGCTACATTTATCAGTAGGCACATTATCTTTAGAAAAAAAAAATTATTGAACTCAGTTCACCAACTTTGTGCTGGAATATCTTTCCATTGTAGTAAAGAGCAATGCCAGTTAAGAATATGGTAGAAAACAGTCATTAAGGCTATGCAGTAAGTGTATTGTGGGAGAGATTCTTTTCTTCTAATAAATCTCACGTAAGTGCACAAATGCCACAAAGACTGATACTTCTCCAAAGCAAAGATCAGTTTGCTGGACTATGTATCTTAGCAGAAGCCAAGTTTACCATGAGAAGATCTAGAGGTTGACTTTATAAAACATGGTTAGAAAAACATATTTGCTAGTGTGCTGTCCTGTTATGCTGTCCTGTTATGCTGTCCTGTTATGTTGCTTAATAGTTATTTGTACTGTGTCACAGAGAAAAAAACTGCCTTGCTTGAGAACATTTTTGTAATTCTTGTCTAGAATAATTTGCCTTTAATAAAGTGGAAATATGTTTTCTTTATATGTTTAAAAAAATATATTTTAATTAATGTTAATACATTCTTTACCGGATAGGTTTTTAACTAACATTTAATACAGGACAAAGTAGGAGAATTTTTTTGAATGGTTAATTGGTCTGATTTATTCTAATTATCTATGGGGTTTTTTGCACTATTTAGGGGTGGGGAGAAAACTGTTTCCCTATGCTTCTGAGGAAGTGGCGTTGAAGCCACGAAACGCGTAAAGCATGGACTTTGTTTGATGCACTGATGGTGTATGTTCATGTATGTCATGTAATCTTCAATAAATAGAAACATTTTAACTTCCGACCTGGTCTAGTGCTCCGTGGATCAAAGACTTTTTCAGATGCTAATTGCTACACTTTATCTGGAGGCGTGTCGGCGTTGTTAGCACAGCCTGTTTTGGTCGGTTCCTGACCCTGGAGTCTGGGTGAGTGCTCTCCTATTGTGCTTCTATTCAAAGTAGGAGAATTGTAGCTGCATTTGTTTGTTAGAGTGAATTAAATTAGAAATTAGTTAATATATCATAAAATGGCAAATATGTACTCTTTATTATCTACATTAGCTGCAGTTACTGCCATGTTTGGGGAGAGAAGATTCCATTTGGACCACACCAGAACTGAATCAACTGTAGAAGCAATCTACATATGAGATGGGCTTCAACATATGTGATGGTAATCTGCCATCAGCACTTTTAATCACTCCCTCTCACCTTGCTTGATTCCTTGCTTGATTTGGCCAATTTGGTCACAAATTGGATATGTGTGGTTTATGGCTATACTATGGCTATACGAAACAGTATACATAAGAAAGTTAAATTGCAGTGAAGTCACTCTAACCCACTGCAACCTGTACATCTAGGTGGGGGCAAGCTGCAAAGTGTTAAAAAAGCAGATGCAAAGCTCTGTGTGCACATTCATGCAAATTTATTTGAAAGCGCAAATTCGTTGTGAATTTCCGTGTTTCGCCGGCAGTGAATATATTGAACGCTGGGGACAATTCTGACAGTTAAACACTGCCATTGACTTAAGTGTGTGTCGAATTGTCGCCGGTGTCGGAATTGTCACGCACTGAAAATTGACACCTGCATCCAAATTTGTGTTTTGCTAATTTTTCGCCGTTTCACAAATTTCACCGGAAATACAAGAATTTTTCTGCAAATCGAAATGGGAGAAATTTGCCCATCACTATGTGCTAATGCTTGAAACTAGCAGGGCAGCATACAAGAGGATATCATGTAGACTGGACTGAGTGTTCACTGATCACTCCGCATACATGTTATTTTAGATGCTTAAAGTTGCAATGTTAGTCACCAAGTACACCCTTATGACTGTCAGCACTGTGCCTTTTTCCTTGCACTGAATTTGCAGGCAACACAATGCAACATTTATTGGCATTTCAGATGACCATCTCACTTGTAGATTTGTTGAATGGATGTTACCTTTTATTCCATGGATCTTAAAGGGGTTGTTCAAGTTTAAATTAATATTAAGGGACACATTTACTAAGGGTCGAATATCGAGGGTTAATTAACCCTCGATATTCGACCATCAAAGTAAAATCCTTCGAGTTAGAATATCGAAGTCAATGGATTTAACACATTTACTTCGATTGAACGATCGAAGGAAAAATCATTCGAGCTAACGATTAAATCCTTTGAATCGAACGATTCAAAGGATTTTAATCCATCAATCGAACGATTTTCCTTAGATCAGAAATTGCTTATAAAGCTTATGGGGAAGGTCCCCATAGGCTAACATTGGTGCTCGGTAGGTTTTAGGTGGCGAAGTAGGTAGTCAAAGTTTTTTTAAAGAAACAGTACTTCGACTATCGAATGGTCGAATAGTCAAACGATTTTCAGTTCGAATCTTTCGATTCGAAGTTGAAGTCGTAGTCGAAGGTCGAAGTAGTCTATTCGATGGTCGAAGTACCCCAAAAAAACCTTTGAAATTGAAAGTTTTTTTACTTTGAATCCTTCACTCGAGCTTAGTAAATGTGCCCCTTAGTATTTAGTATGTAGACATTTACATTCAAAGACAATTTGTAATTCATTTTCATTTGTTTAAGGTTTTTCAGTTATTTAGTTTTTTGTTCAGTTTGATATTTCATCAGTTATCTGGTTTCTAGGGTCTTATGTACCCTAGCCAACCAGTCAGTGGTTTGAACAAGAGATGGTAATGAACAGGAGAAGGTCTGCGGAAGAGGAAGCTTAATCATTCAAAAACTACAAAATATTAATAATGAAAACCATTAAACCATTACAGGTTGATAGGAATAGGTAATTCTATAATTTAATAAGTTTACTTAAAACTGGAGCAGCCCCCTTTGAGAAATTTTGAAAACTAAACTTCATGTTTAGAACAGGACTTACAGTACATTATTTAAAAGTCCCATGGAGCCCTTCAGAGCTGAAACCAAGAGGTGAACCCCCTTCAAAACAAATCAAGGGGCTTGGGAACAAATGGTACTAACTATACAACATATTCCACAGCAGGATCCTGAATCAGCCATTCTTTTCCATTCAACCCATATTAATACTACCAATAGGAAATGTGCATTGAAAGATGGATGAAAGCATTAACTTGTTGAATATGGAGTATCATCAGCCTTGAATTTTTTTATATTATACATTGTAAAATTATGTACTGTGTGCAGATTTTAATTGATTGTAATATTCAGTTGTAACCAAATAGATGTGTATTCCAAAAACTGGATCCAAATCAGTTCAGCGCCATGAAATTCCTGGCAGTCCACTTTACTAGTTTAAATAAAATTAAGCCAGGGTGTTCCCTGCTCCTGAATAAATTATAACATAATACAAGGTGCAATTTTTTTATTCTGAAGGAGAGTACATTTATTTTTTATTTCCTTTTTTTGCTTTACTGGATTATAAATAAATAAAGAATTCTATAACTTGGCAAATTAGACAGAATTTTGCCAATAAAACCAAAACTAAGGGGCCAATTTATTAAAGTTTGTATTTTTTCCGCAATTCAAACTTTTTGCACTAAAAATCATGCATGTGAAGAATGAATTTAAAACCATGAATTTTTATTTTTTAGCATAAAAATGGTAAAAACCTCTAATGTAAATCGACGGCACCTAAAAGCTGCCAAGAACATGTAGAAGTCAATGGGGGCTGTCCTTAACTTGTAAAATGTTTACTTACTTTGAGGTCCTTGAGTTTTTGGGGGGTTTGTTTGTAAATGCAGGAAAAATGCTGAGTAACAATTTCAAGGTATTCATATACATTTTCATTAATTTGTACTTGTTATATTTAGAATTTTTAATAAATAATGAAACATTTATGTATAAAAACCTCTGAAATTACAGGGATTTAAATTTTGATAAAAAGGTTCTAGTTAAAAAAAATCTAATCTAAGCACATTAAACTATCCCCTACTGTGTAAGCTCAGATCTTACATTTTTGATCTCATACAACATATAAGGAAATCTATGAGCAAAGCTGCTACTAGGTAACATGGCAGGAAATCTGGCACAAATGTCTCACAGTTTGTTATGACTAACTGTTATTAAGTCCTAATGATACTATTTTTGACAAAAATTTCAGCATAGCTTTAAGAGTTTCAAGTGCAATCGAGTTATACAGCTATTAGTGTTGCGTTTTTCTAATGACCTGCAGCCATCTGGTAACCGTACCTTGCTGTATGTTAATCCAGACATATTCCAACTATTCACTGAACTGGCAGAGGGTTTGTGTTACAATGAGCCCTTTCTCTGCTCAGCTCAAATTTTATGTAATGTACACCTCCAACTGCGCAGCTCCATTTGCCTTTTTCTTGGTACCATCTCTTGAAAAGAAAACAACCAGAGGAGAATTATGTAAGAGGAGATGTTCAGTAAATCATTGGGGAAAAACAACAAAAGAATATAATTTATGCGCTTGTAATTGACATGAGATTAAAGGGAACAGGAAAAGTCATGTGTGAAATCTTTCCAGAACGCAATGGTCACCATTCTCGTTTTTTTTTTACTTAACATAGAACGTATATATATGATAAAATCATTAAATGCAAAGACTCTTTAGGAGTCAGTATTCAGGCAGTAACTGTTTTTATAGTTTGTCACCAGCCTTTTACTACCAAGGGTTTGCTATTACACCACCCTACTACTAATCTGTCACCAGATTAACACCCTGATATTTCCCAGATTAAAAATCTATCATGATGCTGATCATAATCTTTTATATTAAATGTGAAAACCATACTGATATGTAATACCATAACATGTTTTTTAAGTATATTTATTATTTTTATGGACGGAGTCCCACACCCAGAACTAATTCCAAGGTGCCAGTCGTGGCTCACTCTTTCGCCTATAACAACCACCTTTTGCTTTGGGAGGAGCCCTCAGCTACTCGGGTGCCACCAGGTTTTAGTGTGGGAGGACCAGGGAGAGAGTTCTGGGCAGGCAAGGGAACCAAACATAGTAACTGAACGGAGAACAAGAAGTGTGGCCGGAAACAGTAGGCAAGAGAATTGTCAGGGTCACAGGTCAAAACACACCAATATCGCAGTACAATACTGGAATCCAAGAGATCAGGAAAGGCAGCAGACTAGACGTAGACAGGGACAGGCAGGAACAACTCAGAACACACAGTAGAAAGCACTCAGGAACTATGAAAAGACCTTTACATTGGATAATGTACAAAAGGCACCTGCACCTTTAAATATTTGAATTTTATGTCAGCGCAATGACGTCTGACGTGACTGTGCCCAAAAATTGCCAGAATTGTCTGAAGATGCGTGAAAACGTGGAAAATGCGGCGCTGTGGATGTCCCTGTCGAGGGTGGGTTGACAACCCCATTGCAACCCTACTAGACAACCAGGCTAGTCATAATTATAGGATCAGACTAAAATGTTATTTCTTGTGTTAACAACTACATAGGGACTTTGATTTCTTTATGATGGAAAAAAAATAAACCATTGCATGTAGTACTTTCTATCATGCATGTTTATATTCTCTACTAGGGATGGACGAATATATTTGCCAGACATGGATTGCCATCAGCGAATTGTTATGGGAAGCTGCTTCAACAATTTGCTGCCGAAAAAAATTTGCTGAGTCAAAAAAGTTGCTCAGATAAAAATTTTCGTGTGTCAAATTTATTTTGACCGTCATTGACTTTAATGCATTTGGACAAAAAAGTTGCACCCACAAAAATTGTCGCCGTCAAAATTATTTTGACGCCCATTGATTTTAATGCAAAAAAGTTGCACATGTAATGTAAAAATTGATGCTTGTGTAAAAACTGTTGCGTTTCGCCAATCTTTTCACCGTTTTTCAATTTTTTTTGGAGTTTCGCTAATTTTTCAGCGAACCGAAATGAGACCGATTCGCCCTTCACTATTCTGTACTTCACAGAATGTCTTTGTTCATTTTCATGTTCAAAAAAAAACATTCAGGGCAACATGTATCTATCTACTTATATTAACATTGCTCCTTAATATATATCAAAACCATACATAATTTTAACAATAAACTATCGGGTCTTGTAAACATAGATGTAGCAAGCATTGCGCCTTCTATTACATAACCCAGTATAATCCTGTAGAAAGAGACTTTTCATCCTATGTTTTGCTGAAATCGATTGTTTTGGTGTTTTCATCCAAGCACAGCATAAAGAATTGGTCTGACTAATTAAAGGTAAGGTAAATTAATAACAGTAATTTGGTACTGTATAGTTTTTTTTTGTTTGCACAAATCTATGAACTGTGGGCTCCATATGTCCAGGTTGGATGGAGCAGTTGGAATGAAGCAGCCTGCCATGTAAAAGGGTCACATGTACTTTACATGTATCTTCTAATACATACATTTTGCAGTGCCACAATGTACAAGTGTAAAATTAGGCAGCATGCTTACTGTAGTAGTTATCCATTATTTGTAATTGTAAGTGCACATTTTAAATTAGACAACAGAACCATCTAAATTGCTCCTCCAAGCTTACAGGGATTCTGTCCTGATTTTTATAGTTTAATTATTATTTCTACATTACTCTGTTTACATTGCAAATAATTCACTCTTCCATTTAAAATTTATTCTTGAGCCAACAAGTGTATGTTTTGCTGTAATAATGATGTGGAGGTAGCCATCTCATTGTATTGTCCCTAACTCTGAGCTTTGAGAAAGAGCCAGCACTTCGGGATGGAACTGCTGTGAGGCAGCTTTTGTTTCTCCCATTTTTATTGTACAGGTATAGGATCCCTTATCTGGAGACCTGATATCCAGAAAGCTCCCAATTACGGAATGGCTGTTTCCCATAGACTCCATTTTATCGAAATAATCCAATTTTTTTAAAATGATTTCCTTTTTCTCTGTAATAATAAAACAGTAACTTGTACTTGATCCCAACTAAGATATAATTGATCCTTATTGGAAGCAAAACCAGCCTATTGGGTTTATTTAATGTTTAAATGAATTTCTAGTAGACTTAAGGCATGAAGACCCAAATTACGGAAAGATCTGTTATCTGGAAAATCCCAGGTCCCGAGCATTCTGGATAACAGGTCACATACCTGTACTGCAATAAAGCCCAGGTCATGTAATAGCAAAGCAGGGTTTGGTCTAACACTTGGTGCTGGTGAGGTAATCACTTGGGGCGACTATCAAAACCTGCTTTTTTGGAAGGGTAATGGGCTCTGGGTTGTCAGAAATCATTGCCTCTTATTTTATTTAAGGGCATATTTATCATGCTGGGAAAAAATGGCAGGATAATACACCACACATCACTATGCTTTTGCAGAGTAAAAAATGGCGCATGTGGAGGATGTACAGTATTTCATGTATTGATATATAGGTGATATACCTGAAGAAAGTTGTCCTTGTTTCTTGAGGATACAATATTATTTGCACATTAGTCTAATTTTTGGTGATATCATATGCCCTATGTCGAAATAGGACCAGATTACTGCCTTTAGATTCAGCAGTCTAATGTTATTACTAATACAAGTGCCAACTCACTTGTTGTCTATGGGTATGAGAATAATCTCCAGTCTCATAGTCTTTGTAGAAAATAAGAATATTTAATGCTTTGTTCAATGAACAAGGTACAACATAGATTACAATGGAATGAAATTGAGCAAACACAGGCACAGGGAACTAGCGCGAGATGTTAAATGCTGTCCCGTCAAACCTACTGACTCTCTCAATCCTACTGTCTCCAAGACCAGACTCCCTACACCCTACATAAATATTTATTTAATAATTAGCACTTCATTTTTAGGGTTGGTAGTCTACCCCTCATATAGGGCTAATTGTCTAGGAAACCAAGACTGGAATATATGTAGTCTTCCGGCACCAAGCTGGAATTTGGTGTAAATGCAAAGCCATCTGCTGCAATTGCTGTATTGTGGTGAGCACTTACTTTTAAGCCAGAAGAATATTGTAATTTATTATTTGTTGTATTCCACTTTAGTACTCACTCACTTCACCTATTCAAGTCAATGAGATAAAATCAGGCATAGAAATTACTGCATAAAATTGGAATAAAAATCGTGGATATCACACCACTTTTTGCATTTTCTCAAGCTGGCCTCTTTTTATAGTAAAGTGCTAAACTTTTAACCAATACATTTAATTGAATTACACTACATTATTAGAACCACACTATTGTGATATTCTACCAGTGTCCATGTCTTTCTGTTTTGGTCACCTGCTGCAATAAAACCTATTGGGATTTATGGGTTATAATGATTTGAGTACTCTATAAATGAATTACAGTACATGCATGTTTTCATTTCTTTTTTTACCCATTGCTTTGGTGAATATTTTTTAAGAACAATACCATATGAGGCCTTTTAATTGCTGCTACGTAGCTGGTGAACAAAGTGAAAGCTGGCATGGTTGATAGAATGTGATAGATGAAATATAACTATTGTATCATTCTACTGGTTAGACAAAACAATCTTATTTCTAATAACAAGCTTCTGGTTTTAATGATGGCCCACACCAGAGGTTATAAGGATGCTTGGCTAACCAACTGACTATATGACCCATAAGGTTAACAAACTTATAAGAGGAGCTATTGAATGTATGCATGTGGGTATGTATATATCTTCTTTAGTTTTCAGGCAGTTGTCAAGGGATTCTAATTTTCCTGATGAAAAGGAATTTATATCAAATGAGTCTCAAAGTGCAGTTACCCATTCATTTTTACTCAAACAACAAGACTCTTAATAAAACATATTAAAGGGATCCTGTCATGGGAAAAAATTTTTTTTCAAAATGAATCAGTTAATAGTGCTGCTCCAGCAGAATTCTGCACTGAAATCCATTTCTCAAAAGAGCAAACAGATTTTTTTTTATTCAATTTTGAAATCTGACATGGGGCTAGACATATTGTCAATTTCCCAGCTGCCCCAAGTCATGTGACTTGTGCTCTGATAAACTTCAGTCACTCTTTACTGCTGAACTGCAAGTTAGAGTGATATCACCCCCCCCCCAGCAGCCAAACAAAAGAACAATGGGAAGGTAACCAGATAACAGCTCCCTAACACACAATAACCGCTGCCTGGTAGATCTAAGAACAGCACTCAATAGTAAAAACCCATGTCCCACTGAGACACATTCAGTTACATTGAGAAGGAAAAACAGCAGAATGCCAGAAAGCATTTCTCTCCTAAAGTGCAGGCACAAGTCACATGACTGGGGGCAGCTGGGAAATTGACAAAATATCTAGCCCCATGTCAGATTTCAAAATTGAATATAAAAATTCTGTTTGCTCTTTTGAGAAATGGATTTCAGTGCAGAATAGTAGCACTATTAACTGATGCGTTTTGAAAAAAACATGTTTTCCCATAACAGGATCCCTTTAATGTGTGCTGGAGGATAAAACTATCCCCTGATGTTTTAATTGTCTTCAGAATGAGGTGCTAATATGTAGGGGATTACCACCTAATACATTGGTGGAAGCAATTAAAGTCATGGTGAGAATTTCTTATCCATGATCTGCTCTTTAGCCAAACAGTACTACAATATACCCTTGTAAAATTACACCAGAATGGTTTGCTGTTCAAACAAAAACAGCAAATTTGTGTGATCTGTGCAATATAACTACCTCCAATGTCTAAATAAATTGAAAAATGATAACACTACAACATAGGATGTCTTTTAAACAATGGATTAATCCTTAAGCAGTCTTAAGACATTTTTTGTTTTATTTTGAATTGTTTGTTTTCCATCTCAGGAAAAGTTGTGATTTACAAAAATCCCTAGTTTACATAACCCATATTAAAGGACAGAGAGATACTCTAGAATATAAAGTATATAAAGAGTTCATGAAGTAAAAACACAAAAGTAGCATAGATGGTTCTTGGTCAAAACTGGTCAAGAACAGCAAATATTATGTTTGAAAACTACATGTGTTATGATATGGTATTGAATATGACTATAGCTTAACTATAAAGTAAATGTAATACTTGATTTTGTAAAAATGTAGTTATCTTTCGCAGATTTCTTCTACGCCCACCACTAAAATCATTGTTTTAATGAAAGGACTTTCTCGTCAGTTCTAGCCATTTTGTGAACTGAATTTGAGCCATTTTGACTATCACCAACTAATTTGTGGTGGCACATGGCTCAAAGACAATGACATATTTTGCATTTTAAGACCATGTAATATAACTATACTCTCTTACTAGTTTAGGTACACACCCTAGACCTTCAGCAGAGGTAGCAGACACCAGGAAACATCAAAAGAGGCTGGCAAATGCCGGACCACACCAAGTAGAGAAGCCAGAGTCTAGGGGGGTCAAAGTTTTTTGTTTTAAGAGACAGTACTTCGACTATCGAATGTTCGCATAGTCGAACGATTTTTAGTTCGAATCGTTCGATTTGAAGTCAAAGTCGTAGTCGAAGGTCGAAGTAGCCAAAAAAAACATTCGAAATTCGAATTTTTTTTTCTTCTATTCCTTCACTCGAGTAAATGGGCCCCGAAATGTGTCAGGTCTTGGTTTTTAATTATGGAAAATAAAATGTAAGTTTTTAACTTTTACTATCTGACTCCAGTTTTTCTACTGGTTGTGGTCTGGCCAGCGTCTTCTGTTGTTTCCTGATAATCATGACAGTTTGGGTATAAAAGGCAAAATAACTTACAATATGTCTTTGTCTTCTACTACCGAGATCTTTTTAGCTAATATTTTTCCCTATTCTATTGCGGTCCAGCCTGAGGCCCACCAGATGTGGACCGCCAAGCAATTCCCCCCCCCCCAGGCTCCTTGGACTTGTTTGACGTGTTCAAATATTGCTGAAAAATTATAATCGGGAACATCTATGTGTAGAACTGTGTGTTGTATCTCTTTTTTACTCAAATTGACATTAACGCCCTACATTATAATTACCATAAAATATCACTAGTACTCCATCAAGAGCTGACAGATATTTAATCAGTTGGGATTCTTTACTGAAACGTTTCATATCTGTGTTGTAGGATGCTTACCATCTAAGCTTTCAGCTCTTGCACAGTGAACGTAAAAGACAGGGTGTAATTGTTTTAGAAACCAATACATTCATCCTTCTGCTGCTGACAGCACTTTCCTCTGTAATGGGAAATTTCTGGTTAAACACCAGTGTCACAAATGAGTGATGGGGGCCCCCTGAGAAACAATTTTTTCGCTTGTCAGAATACTTTCAAATTAGTGGCACTTCTGGCCAAACCTAAATAAACATTTCAGTGTTTTTACAAATAATGAACATAGAAATCTAGGGCCCCCTTCAACAACCCCACCTTCAATTAATGTTTCTATAAAAAGTATTTATGGCTTTGTGTTTTTACTCTGGTAAAACAGTTCTAGTTTCTGAACCTGTGGTATGATGCAGAATGATTAAGATGTCCCAAGTTAGTATGCTGTGTGTTGAAGGTCAAGGATTTACAAGAGCTTTTGATATTCTCTGGCTGTATTATTTTTTTTATTTCTAAAAGTGCCGAGTATAAAGTGCCGAGTATTGTCTGATTCCCAAAGAATGGGATTTTCTATAAGAAGCTAGAGGTGCCAAAAACACATTCCTTAGTATATCTGCTAATGCAGTACAGGCTGCTCTCTGCACATGGATTGATTATTCTATGAAATCATCAATCTGAAAAAAAAATATTAAACACTTTTTTCAAATGTACTTTTGAAGAACAGAAAAAAAAATAATAATATTTTAGTTTTATTCAAAATTTAACATTAATAATAGGTAGAAAAATGCAAAACAATCCAGCTTTAAAATGTTATAATTTTAATAATAAAAAGTATTTTCAGAAATAAATGTTTTAATTTGATTTATATTGTTTGAATACAAAAAATATTAAAAATATTTTAATACTGGAATAACATTATAAAAAATGTTGCAGTTATAAAGCAAGCTTTTTTATGGATCTATTTTCACAAGATCACTGGAAAAAAATTGCGAGTAAGTAGACATCTCTGTGCAGGATACATAGCTAATTAGTTGTGATCTGAACTTTACAGCAAAGCACAAATGTTACTGATTTATTATATACACCAGAAAACAGTTTATACTTCGGCCTACTGTGTTTCCCAAAGCTGCTCCATTTTTTTTTATCATTGGCTGCCCGGAGCAATCCAGTGAACTAATGGTTTACTGGTGCCAGAGTTAAGGTCAGACAGCATCTCATTAGAAAGCTTAATATTACCCAGTTGTTTTTATATGCAGCCAAATTAGCTAATTTGTTTTTGAAAACTAGCAATTGCAGTGTTTGTATTGATCAAAAAATATAGACAGACATACTCTTTAAGATTTTGGTACTTAAAAATTTGTTAGACTCAAAAATTTGCACCGTATTTCAGTTATGAACGTGATTTTCCAGTAGAGGCATATTCAGAGTTGAACAAAAAATGATATTTGCTGAATTTTTTTTAAGCTGTGCTTCAAGAATGGAAATGAAATGAAAATTTTAATTCAAATGAAGATCATTCTTTTTTATTCAAATATTAATATAGAGGCATTAGAACTACATTTAAAAAACATTTGTATTCATACATTAAGGGGCATATTTATTATGGTGTGTAAAAAACAATGGGATAATACACCACACATTGCCAGGCTTCTCCATGTAAAAAACTAGGCAATGTAAAATAACGGCAGCAAATCTGGCATTTGCATGGCGTAAAATTACACACACCTTCAGAAAATTGCCGTTTTCCACAGCTTTTTACAGTATTTTAGCGAATTTCATTTTACACAGTATAATAAACATGCCCCTGACTGTTTCTATTTCCATAGGGGAGGGTGATTTTTGTGCTTGGGGAGGCTACTTAACTCACTCCTTGCACTCTCTGCTTATGTCCTGTAAACTCAGGGTATGTCATATGTCATAAAAGAAAGCGCAATTACTGTGTTTTTTTTCCTGCTGTCCCATGTACCCTCCTATTTAGCCTTTTGCTCTCTTGCTAGTTTCTCATCTGCAGGTGCCACTACTGTATTCCTTATTTTTCATTTGTCTATCTTTTTATTCTGCTTTCCACCATCACCTACACATATTTTTACACCCTTTTCTTTTGTTTCTTCTCATTTACCTAATCCATCATTTCTTCTATCACTTCACAGATCCCTTTGCAAATTGTACTAGTAACCTTGCATTTTGTTCCCTCCATATTTCTGTGCTCTGACTTCATGTCCCCCTACCTTGATATGCATGCTCTACTATTATTTTTACTGTTTCTAGGCTGGTGGGGAAAGGGGCAGAAGGGAATAAAAGCAAAGGAATAAAGAAAAAAAGGTGCCTGGGTTATGGCCCTGACACACATATTTTTCCTCTCAAAGTGCTGGTCCTGGTCCTGCCACTAGAGGATTGACTAGGCTGTTGGAAGCTTCAGATTTCATCCACCAGCCTAGCAAATCCTCATGAGGCTGTACTGGAACTTACATCTTGGTGGGGGGGGGGGAAGGAAGCAAAGCTCTTCTTTTTTTTCTTCTCTTGAATCTTTATTTTTTTTTAAAATAATATATTTATTGGTTTTGAAAAAGAAAACTCATATCAGAAATACAAACAGCGGCACAAGAAATATAAATGACAGCATGCATGACATGGTTAATCTAAACAGTATGGTGAACCACGGGAAGCGGAGAAAATCATAGATAGCCCAAAATGAGAGACCGCTGACAAGTGATCTCGGAGTAAGGCATAAATCCATGGGGCTCCCTAGTACAGGTAAAGTTTCCCTTACGCAATGTAGACCATGAGTTAGTGCACGCTAAGTATCTTCCGAATGAGCAGAAAAGAAACCAAAAGGAAAAACATGGTGAGTAAAGGAGATAAGGAAGAAAAGAGCGTGGAGTGGAAAGAGAGAAGAGGTGAAAAGAAAAGGGGTAAGAAAAGGATGCAAGAGGGTAGATAAATAGAAATGGCAGAAGTGGGAAGTGAAGGTAGACGCACCTGACTGGGGGAGCTCTATCAGACTCCAAAAATGTATTCCAAAAAGGCATCCATGAGTTAGATCGGAAATGCAGTAACTGACCGTAAAACACCATACTTGTTTGGGTCGGGGCCTCCGAACGGAAGCAGCGAATCCCTCAAACATGCGAGAAAAAGAAGACTTTAGTAAAGTAAATGAACCCTGCAATCGAAAACAATCTTACACGGGACACAGCTGCTTATAAAGGTCTGAGCTCAAAAATTGTATCCAGTGGAACCACCGTTCTGTAAAACTTTGAGAATCAGTTGCTGAGTCCAATTTCAGCTCCTCAAATCTCCGAATCTCCTTCATCTTTAGTACCCAGTCGCTCACAGTGGGACTAGAGGTCTGATTCCATTTAATCGGGATAAGTGATTTTGCCATGTCCAGCATGACAGGAGCTAACGACTTTTTATATGCCCGGATTGAGAGAGGAGAATCGTGTAAGAGAACGGCTAAGGGGTCATTGGCAATTTTGATGTCAGTGACTGATTTAATTATCTGGCGTACAGTGCCCCAGAATGCTGATAGTGAGGGGCAGTCCCAAAATATGTGAGATAAGGTACCAGGGTGCTTCCCGCAACGCCAACAGTTGGGTGAAACTGCTCTATAAATTCTATTCAACTTCGTGGGGTATCTATACCATTTGGTGAGCAATTTATAGTTGAGCTCCTGAATTTTGGCACATTGGGAAGATTGGTATGTGAGATGTGTAATTTTGGCCCACTGTTTGTCTGTGATGGTAGAGCGCAGATCTTTTTGCCATTTATCTTTGAGGGAGGATCTGGGACTTGGTTTGAGATCTATTATTTGTTGGTAAAAATAGGAGACAGCTTTTCTAGGGGCTTCATTTTGGGACCATGTCTGTTCTATGCTCGTGAGTGGTGGTCTGTCTTTATGAGGTGGGAACGAGCCCTGGATAAAGTGTCTGATTTGTCGGAACTTAAATCTGTCAAGGTCTGAAGGGACTACGTCGCCCAGAATCTCCTCAATATCTTTCATTCCATTTTGATTATAAAAAAAATTAGCTCCAGAATGAAGTAGAATATTCCACCCTTTATAGTTTCCAAGGTCTAAGCCTGGGGCGAATGCCGGGTTGCCTATGACCGGGAGGAGGGGAGTCAGAGAGTTAGTCCATTTACCCGATTTGGAGAGGGCATCCCAAGTGTCCAGTGTGTATCTCAGTTTGGAGTCAGATCTGTCCCTAAAGATTCTTTCGGTCGGCTGAAGCCAAGGGGCAGCCCAAAGTGGGGTCACTAGGGATTCCTGTTCTATGCGTGTCCAAAGTTTGGATTTTCTGTGAAAGGACCAATCTAAGCATCTACAAAGGGTCGCGGCTTGGTGATAACTCTTCCAGTCTGGAAGGCCAAGACCACCATTAGACTTTGCTGCACTTAGTGTGGTTCTCGCAATTCTGGGGGTTTTATCTGCCCAAATGTATCGCCTTGTGAGCGCGTTCAGGGACTGAAAGGTTCCTTTGGGAGGGGGATAGGGGATAGTCTGAGAAATATATAGAAAACGAGGCAGAATGTTCATTTTCAGAGTATTAATTCGTCCTAGCCAAGAGAGCGTTTTGCCAGACCAGAGTCCCAGATCAGCTTTAATGGCTTGTAGGAAATCAGCGTAATTTCTACTAATAGTCTGTTGTATATTTGGAAATATCTTTAGACCTAGATAGGTAAGATAAGTGCTAGAGACCGAGATAGGAAACGATTGCGTGACTGCTGAGAATTCATCCTGGGGAATCGAAATGTTCAAGGCTACAGATTTCGTTAGGTTAATTTTAAAATTGCTGACGAGATGAAAGTCATCTAGCTCTATTAGTAAATTTGGGAGGGATATTCTAGGATTCCTGAGGAAGAAAAGTAAGTCATCAGCATACGCCGCAGTTTTGTGTTCCTTCGACCCAACCACAATGCCACTGATGTCTGGATTACATCTAATCCTATTAAGGAAACCTTCAACGGATAGGATGAATAGAAGGGGAGAGAGTGGGCAGCCCTGTCGGGTGCCGTTGGTTATGTTAAAGGGTTGTGAGTATTCACCGTTAACGCGTAGTTTTGCAGTTGGGGAAGTATAGAGAGTCGAGATCCAGGATAGCATTCTGGGGCCTAGATTAATGCTTGTTAAAGTATTTCTGAGGAAAGACCAGTCCACCCTGTCAAATGCCTTTTCGGCGTCTGTGGATAATAGCATGACAGGGATGGATTTGGACTTGCAATAATGAAGGATGCTGAATAATTTGTTAGTGTTGTCTCGAGCTTCTCTGTGCGGGACAAAGCCTACTTGTTCAGGGTGAATAAGGGAGGGCAGTACCTGATTGAGCCTAGTGGCGAGAACTTTAGCGTATAATTTAGTGTCAGTATTCAGGAGGGAGATCGGCCTAAAGCTGCCTGGGTCTGTGGGGTCTTTGCCTTTTTTATGTATCAGTGTAATATGGGCTTCAAGGGTTTCTTTAGGAATCGCTGCAGATGCTGAGATAGAGTTTGCAGCCTCCACAAGGTAAGGAACGATATGGTCGCTCAGTTCCTTGTAGTAAGCTACAGTGAACCCATCAGGCCCAGGAGCTTTGCCTGTCTTAGTCGTCTTAATGGCCAACAAAAATTCCTCCTTAGTAAGGGGTGAGTCTAAAACAGTTTTCGCCTCATCTGAGAGACTTGAAACCTGAGAGCTTTGAATGTAATCCTTCCCTAGTTGTTCCCTATTTAGCGATTTGTTGCGTCCATGAACCCGTGGTGGGAGCTGATATAACTTAGTGTAATATTGGCGGAATACTTCAGCTATTTCGGTGTTAGTATGTAGCAAGTTGCCATCCGGAGACCGGATCTTGGTTACGTGATTTCGCAATTGTTTCTTTTTTAGGGCAGCTGCCAGTAAGCGGCCACACTTGTTGCCATGCTCAAAATACAGTTTCTTGTGTATTTCAATCGCTCTCGACATGAAGGCAGAGTAAGTGTCACGTAGTTCTTTCCTTGCTAGCGTAAGGGCTTCTAATACGTGTGCAAATTTAGAGTGTTTGTGTTGTGCTTCTAGCGTATGAATTTTGGCTAACAATTGTTGTAGATTGGCATTACGTTCTCTTTGTTTCCTGGCCCCCAATTGAATGAGTTCCCCTCTTATCACACACTTGTGAGCTAACCAGACTGTCCAAGGGTTTATATGTTCGCATTTATTTTCTTTAAAATAATTGCGTAGTTTCTGTATGATGTCATCTTTGTCAGCTATATTACGTAAGAGGGAATCGTTCAATCTCCAAACCCTCGATTTAACAGAGGGGGTCCGGCGAGTAAGAGTACAGGTGACTGGAGCGTGGTCGGACCAAGTGATAGCCTCAATCGTAGCGTCTTTAAGTAAGCTAACATCTGCATGGCGGATGAAAATATAGTCCAATCTGCTATAAGTATTGTGAGGGTGGGAATAGAAGGAGTAGTCGCGCGTCGCTGGATTAGTGAGTCGCCATGTGTCAACTAAAGTATGGTCCATAAGCTGTTTCCTGAAGGTTTCAAGTTTTCTATGAGGTACACTAGATTTGCCAGTAGATGAATCCAGCACCGGTTCTAATGTCACGTTGAGGTCCCCACCCAGAATAAGCATGCCTTCTTCAAATAGTGTCAGAGCATGGAGCATCTGAGTCAAGGCTTGCTGTTGTTCAGTAGGGGGGAGGTATACCGCTGCCAAAGTGTGTTTAAGGCCATTTATGGTGCCTTTGAGAAAAACAAATCTACCTAAATTGTCAGATTTAATCTCTAAAGGGGTGAAGCCAATGGAATCAGACACCAAGATCATCACTCCCCTAGTTTTAGTGTCAAGGGGGGTGCTGTGAGCGAAAGTAGAGAAGCCTTTGAACCGGAGAAGAGGAGTTTGTTGTTTTTTAAAGTGAGTCTCCTGAATAAGTACAATTTCTAGTCTGAGCCGCTTGATGTCCCGTGCAAGATTGTACCTTTTGATGGGGGAATTAAGCCCCTTGGCGTTTATGGATCCGATGCGTATGTCAGCCATGGTCCGTAGTGAGAGCGCCGGCGTCGCGGAGGAGGCCTCGACCCAAGGGCAAGCTGAATGTAATAAAAAGAGAGAGCATCAGATTCCCAGTCAGTGTGTCAGGAAGAAAGGGGAAGAGGAGAGGAGGGGAAAGCAGAAAAGAAAAACATAGAGTAACAAAACAACTGTGTAATGTACACGGGGAGAACATGACCAAGCAATCGATACGATTATCGCCCAGATCGTATCGAAAGTGAACCCAATGGTCCTGGAGTGAGGAAACGTGAGTCTGGCGCACTGGAGTGGATAGAAGACTTCCCGAACCCAGTCAGCTGCCATAATCTACCCTGAGACCTATCACAGCGAGACTAGAATAGGGTTAGTGGGGTAAGAGGTGGGGGTTATGATCTAGCTAAGGTTTTCACGACAGCAATATGCCATGGGCAGAGGTGCAAATGACAGGGAAGCCTGGGGGAGGGGTGAAATGCCGAAAAAGCACTATAACTATGTTGACACTTCCATATATCAGTGTGTGCACAAGTTATCTAGTTGTACAGTCTCCCCGTATGCCCTTTTTTTTTTTCCCCTTCCCCCCTCTACTTTGTTCAGCCGCCTTCCTCAATACCCCCCCTCCAAAACCACTGTCCCCTGAAACGGGGAGAACCATATGCGAAACCAGAGCCTGGCTCCCTTGGAGGCCTAGACGCATAAGTACAGTGGAGGAAGTGGGAAGACCCAGGTAAAGTCAGAAACGACACAACTACTGTAAAATTACGCTAAGTACATGCTATACCTAAATGCATAACGTGAAAATCGTTCCAATCATGGCAGAAAAGGAGTAACAAACAGTAAAGCTATACCTAAATGCATAACGTGAAAATCGTTCCAATCATGGCAGAAAAGGAGTAACAAACAGTAAAACTTAAGATACTTATAACCAAAAAATCTTCTGCGTGATATCTTGGCAGCCATCTCAATGGGAGAGATGGAGAGTAAAAGGAGCAGATTCTGGTAGTGGTCCCCAAGACGGTGAGGAGGCGATTAATTCCAAAAGCCCGCCACTGTGTAAGCAAAAAGATGTGCAGCATAAGCCAGTGTCCTCATGGGGCTGCAGACTCAGTCTAGGCGATGAGTCGTGGGCTCAGGAGTTGCATGACTCGGAGAGTCCGGGGATCCACCGTCATGCGATCTGGGAAGTCCCGTAAAAGACCACTTTGAGGCAGAGAAGGCCAAATCCAGGGCCTGGAAGTAGACCACAAAGGCTGACAATGACCCGTGAGCTGGGATGGAGAGGCAGGTGTCCAGTAACGGCCAGTCCATAAGAGTGACAAAGTCAGACAGATAAGAGACCCGACATGGGTGTCCCATAGGACAGTTGTCTCGGCTTGAGTATCAATTCGTAGGCTCCGGGGTAGCCTGACGAGAAGGCCTCTGGGCTCTACTCTTGCACTGCCAATGATCGATATCCAAGGCCTCTAACAGATCACCATTGTATGCCAAGTCCCTCCAGTCCTTGAGATCAGGCACGGGCAGGTCCAGGTGATGGCAAAACTCCTCTATGCCGTCTGGTTCCTTGAGGCTATGCTGCCTCCCATCCTTTGTGATAGTGAGGGAGAACGGGAAGCCCCAACGATAAGCAATGTTTTTGGCCCTGAGGACTGTGGTGAAGGGTCTGAGGGCGCGGCGTTGCTGTATGGTCAACCAAGCTAGGTCCTGAAAAATGGAAATTTCATAGTCCTGGTACTGGTATTTATCTGTGTTGCGTAGAGCCCGGATTATATCCTCCTTAATCGTAAACTTATGGACGCAGCAGATAACATCCTTAGGGCGTTCGGTTCTAAGTCTGGGGGTCCCCAGGGTGCGGTGAACCCAATCCAGCTCCAGGGGGGAGGTGGGATCTTTCCCCAAAATTGTATTGAAAATGGCACTCACCGTGTTGAGCAGTTCAGTTGGGGGGACCGAGTCAGGTATACCCCGGATCCTAAGGTTATTACGTCGCCCCCTATTATCCAGGTCTTCCATATGCTTGCGAAGAAGGTAAATGTACCTGTGGTGATCGTTAGCTCTGTGGGTAAGCTGGTTATGCGACACTTCGACTTTGCCCAAGCGCGTGTCGAGTTTGCTCTGCGACTTACAAATACTGCGTAGTTCCGCTTTCATCTCGGCTATGTCTGCCTTATGAGATTCCTGCAAGGTTTTCGCCATCGCCCTAAGATCCGTCTTAGTCGGCAAAGCGGCAAGCATGGCTCGAATATCGGATGGTACCGATACGGTGCTATAACTGGAGGCAGTAGAGCCTGCTGGGCTCGGGCTTCGGGCCTCTGCGCCCGCCATCTTGGATTCGCGGGTTTCCACGCGGCGCACCACTTTCTTACCCAGGTATGGAGACATGGTGTTTTGAGCACTCTGTGTCTGGTTCTGGGAGGGTTGCTCCGACTTCTTGTAGTGTTTCCCCATGGTTGCAGGTCTTGGGTCTTTCTTTAAACTGCGTTTCAGCTGACCTGGGTCGGGAGAGCCTGTCTCCTGCGACTGCTCAGCACGCCATGTAGCCACGCCCCCCTTGAATCTTTATTTTAAGCCAGGTTTGAGAAGGCTTAGCCTTCCCTAGCCTTAATAAAAATCCACCCATGTCTATTTCAGTTTAATTAGGTTGAACTTATTTCATGGTTTATGCTCTTGCATTTAATTTGGCCACTGAGCTGTGGCATCGTGACAATTTGACAATAAATGGCCCATCTCATTCTCCAACATTTGCCCAAGCTAGCTCTGCTGTGTTATGTGTCAAAGCCTTGTTCCTGTTCTTGTTCCTGATTTGACCCTTGTACCAGTTCCTGACTATGCTTCTCGCTGCCTACCCTGGCCCATTGCCTGTTTTTTAACTATGCCTTTGCTTAATCACTGTCTTTGCTTTTCTTTTTGAATTATTTCTGCAGTGTACAGATTCCCTGTCAATTGTGCAGCAGAAAAGGGTGTCAGTTAAGACTGGTGTTAAAAAACCATGTACTCTGTAGCATACCACAGACTTGTAGATTAGTGCATCAAAGTTGCTTTATTGGCCCCAAAAACTAGATATATACAAGGCAATGTTTTCGACTCCACCTATGGCTATGGTGAAAAGGAGCAGCACTGTTACTCAAACTAGTAGCTTTACCCATGTTATGCTTTGGATGAGGCCTATGATTGTCAGGGGGTAAGCCCTCACAACGGTATGGAGGCAGGGTGTTGTAATACTACAATCGTATGCAGTGAACAATAATTGGGTGTCAGTGGTTCTTGAACAGTTAACCAGAACTGATTTATTATAATAATCCACAAAGGAGAATAAAAATGTTACAGCGCACAATCATTGAGGGTACTCCACTTACTCACAATAAAGACTAATTGCAGAGCTTTCTCTTCTGTAGTACTGGAGAGGGAGATATCACTCAGTCCACCCAGAGTTTTTCCTGTTCCACTGAGGACACCTCAGGAGGAAACCCAGGTGGGAATCTAGCTAAACCCTGTAAGATCTCAATGGTTTCCTGGCTAGGCCACAATGCCCTTGGGAATCTAATCCCCTGCTAACCTCCTCAGTGGAGCCAAGAGCTGCTCAATATAGGATATAATTAAACAATCTTTTTTTTTTTTTCGTAAAGTGAACTTGATCACATGAACTCACAATTTAAAACACATATACAATACCCTAAAAATATTACTGTATAATGGGAGCTCCCAAGCATACCTCATGTGGTCTGAAATATTTGCATAAAAACGCAATACACATTGTTTAAAATTGAATTGAGCTTGACTTTTCCACCTGTTGAATTGTTATAAAAGTCCAATGCCACTGCTAATGACTGAACCCAGCACAGCACTTGCAAGCTAATACAGCCCAACAGTCAATTGGTATTAATTTTTAGCAATTGGGCCTCTATTGGTCCCAAAAGCGACCAATATGTGAGCTTTTATTGCTCACAAAGCGATTATTTATAGACCTTCATTTTAAAACTAAGCTACATAGACCTATTACGGGCGTGGGAGGAACTGAGTGGTAGAGATTTATAGGCTGGATAACCGGAAATTTAGAACAGGTATGGGTAACCAGAGATCACATATAGCCATCATTCCTGCCTGGAAAACTAAGGATATTATTGAAGTGAACCAGAAACCTAAAAGTTTGCTCAAATAGGTGAGAGGTAAGGAAACGCCATAGTAAGCTGTGGGTATATGGTTGAAATCCAGGCAGTATGTTACATAGAGTCAGCTATTACAGAACTATCTTAACATACTGGTCTTACTGCCACCCATCCTCTAAGTACCATCACCTTCTTCAGCAGGCAGGATTTAAAGAAACAAAGCACATTTTGGCTTCCCCTTTTAAAGACTAGATTTATGACATCTCTTGACCACTTACTGAACTGTTAGGAAAATACTTTAAAGGGATACTGTCATGGGAAAAAAATTTTTTTCAAAATGAACTAGTTAATAGTGCTGCTCCAGCAGAATTCTGCACTGAAATCCATTTCTCAAAGGAGCAAACAGATTTTTTTATATTCAATTTTGAAATCTGACATGGGGCTAGCCATATTGTCAATTTCCCAGCTGCCCCAAGTCATGTGACTTGTGCTCTGATAAACTTCAATCACTCTTTACTGCTGTACTGCAAGTTGGAGTGATATTAACCCCCTCCCTTTCCCCCCAACAGCCAAACAAAAGAACAATGGGAAGGTAACCAGATAGCAGCTCCCTAACACAAGATAACAGCTGCCTGGTAGATCTAAGAACAACACTCAATAGTAAAAACCCATGTCCCACTGAGACTCCTTCATTTACATTGAGAAGGAAAAACAGCAGCCTGCCAGAAAGCATTTCTCTCCTAAAGTGCAGGCACAAGTCACATGACCAGGGGCAGCTGGGAAATTGACAAAATGTCTAGCCCCATGTCAGATTTCAAAATTGAATATAAAAAAATCTGTTTGCTCCTTTGAGAAATGGATTTCAGTGCAGAATTCTGCTGGAGTAGCACTAATAACTGATGTGTTTTGAAAAAAACATGTTTTCCGATGACAGGATCCCTTTAACCACGATAGGGAAACAGGTTCCCTCCTGACTGTAAATTAGAACCTACTTAACTAACTTCTCAAACTTTAGGGGACTGCCTAAAGGATAACTAAACATTTAATCCCCTACATTAGATAAGAATGTAATATATTGTGGAAATAAGTTAAAATGTTTTATTAAAGTAGAACTCAACCCCCCCAATTAAGAAAAGCCCTTTCCTACTAAGCTAAATAGTTTCCCCTCCCTGCTTTAATTCAATAGCCCTGAAAATGTCCCTAAAATATTTCTCACCGATCAGTTCAGAGTAAACGCAGCGGAGATTCCGGATATTCGGTGCATGCAGAGTCGGTACGAACCAGAAGACTGCAATACAGCGTTCTATTACAGATGAAGACTGGCGCACACGCTGCTCTGGGCTTACTCTGCACTGTTAGGTGAGAAATATTTTATGGACATTTTCAGGGCTATTGAAGTATGTGTGGGGGAAGCAGGGAGGGGGGACTATCTAGCTTAATAGGTAGGGTCTTTTCTTAATTTAATGGGGTTGAACTCTTATTAATTCTTTTTTGCAGGTGTTTTGCAGTGCCACAGGTTTTCTATATCCAAAAAATACTGCCAAATTTTCCAGGATTTCTAAGCGGGTATGGATTCTACAGACTGTAGTGATTTCAGTTAGTTGGACTCATTGGGGGAGTAAACTGTGTGAACATATTGTTTTTTTTATTTACACTGCATTGCTGTGACACTAAGGTTTTACTGCCCTCTTATGGAACATAAATACATCTAAGTAATTGTTTTCTCCACCAAGGAAACTAAGTTATACAGTGAAATGAACCATTTGTTCTTCTTGAGTATGTTTATGTATTGATGTATAATGGCTACTTCATTTGTGCTGTTCTACAAACCTGGCTGAAAATAAAGATTCAAGAAAAGAAAAAAAGAGCTTTGCTTGCTACCCCCCCCCCCCCCCCCGCCGAGATGTAAGACCCAGTACAGCCTCATGAGGATTCACTAGGCTGGTGAAAGTAATTTGAAGCTTCCTACAGCCTAGTCAATCCTCTAGTAGCAGGACCAGGACTTGCACTTTGAGAAGAAAAATATGTGTGTCACGACCAGAACACAGGCACCTTTTTTTTCTTTTATCGTTTGCTTTATTTCCCTTCTCCCTCTTTCCCCACCAGCCTAGAAACAGTAAAACAATAGTAGAGCATGCATATCAAGGTAGGGGGACATGAAATCAGATCACAGAAATATGGAGGGACCAAAATGCAAGTTTACTAGTAAAAATCACAAAGGGACATGTGAAGTGATAGAAGAGAAGTTGGATTAGGTAAATGAGAAGAGACAAAAGAAAAAGGTATAAAAAATATAAAGGTGATGGTGGAAAGCAGTATAAAAAGCGAGACAAATGAAAAATGAGAAATACAGTAGTGGCACCTGCAGATTAGTAAGAGAGCAAAAGGATAAATAGGGGGGTACCTGGGACAGCAGATAGAACACAGTAATTGCACTTTCTTTTATGACGTGCCCTGAATGTACAGGACATAAGCAGACAGATAAAAGCAAAACATATCTGTTCGGTGAGTTTGCAATTAATCCTCAGCATGCAGCTCAGATTCAAAAGCAACATATAACCCATGTGCCCCCCCCCTCAAGTCTCTAATTGGTTACTGCCTGGTAACCAGGGTAACCAGTCAGTGTAAACCAAGAGAGCAGAAAAGCAGGAAGTAGTGTTCAGGCTACTATGTTACACATCCAGTCATTCCAGTCTTTATACATTATATTTTTGGCTAACTAACTATATTAGAAAAACTTTTTATTTTGCAAAGCCTATCTATTTACCCAGTTTTTATTTTTACACTGAACAATTCCTTTAATTTTTAATGCTATTTAATCATTAATAACTAAATAAATTGAATGCTTATTGAATGATTACAGGGTCATTACTTGTACTCTCCTGTGACTGATGAGGAAGTCTCAAAACTTTTGGCTTCCTCTCACCTTACTGCCCACTTGATCTCTTTCCTTCCAAACTTCTCTGCAACATCAATCCCTGTTGAATAAAAGCTTTACCTCTATTTAATCTCTTTCTCAATTTAAATATTTCATTCTTAACTAAAACATGCACTAATCACCCCCATTCTGAAAAAATCCTCTCTAAATCCTCTAATCTCAATAACCTCCGACCCTTCTCTCTGCTACCTTTCATTTCTAAATTGCTAGAGCACCTAGTATATAACCGACTAACACTATTCCTCTCTTACAATAACCTGCTGGATCCCCTACAATCTGGTTTTAGGCAATAGCACTCACTGAAACTGCCCTAACCAGACTAACTAATGACCTTTTAACAGCTAAAGCCAACAACCTCTTCTCACTTCTAATAATGCTTGATCTCTCAGCTGTATTTGACACAGAGGATCATCCTCTCCTCCTCCAGTCCCTCCATTCATGACATGGACCTGTCCTGGTTCCCTTCTTACCTCACTAATTGTTCCTTCTCTTACAATGGAGTATCATCTTCTGTCCTACCTCTTTGCGTTGGGGCTACTCAAGAATTTGTCCTGGGCCCCTTATTATTCTCTCTCTCTCTCTCCTCTCTCTCTCTATATATATAGATAAATACAAGAGGTCCTCTGCACTCAACCCATTATCAATATATTTAAGACAGAGGGTAAGGCATTTTTTAGTAGCAGTATGCACAAAATGTCTCTGTCTTAAATATATTGATAATGGGTTGAGTGCAGAGGACCTCTTGTATTTGTCTATATGTATTTTGTGGCCACAGCCTCATTGCACCCCCGCCTAATGGTTTTAAAAATTAGTGGTAAGCACAACTTTCCCTTTTTTATTATAGTTAAACAGGAGCAGTGACCAGCTCCTTGTTGTAGCTCCCACCCTTCCCAGCTATTGTCAGGTGATCCCACTGGTGTCTAATAAAAGGGCAGCCAAGTTTGGGAGTTTTACTTTGAAAGCAGCTAGTAAGTTGCAGGTAAAACTTAGTCCCTTTCTAAAATGTACAAATAAGCAATTGAATTCTTAATGAATCAGATGAAAATTGAGCGTAGGACTGGCCAGATATGGGATGTCATTGCACTCCTGCCTAATGTTTTTAAAAATTAGTGATGACCACAACTTTCCCTTGTTTGTTATATATATAAACAAAATTTTTTTGTTCCAGCACCTGGGCAGTGACTTAGTTCTCTGGGTGCACCAGGCCCACTCTTCTTTGTGTATATATATATATATATATATATATATATATATATATATATATATATATATATATATATATATATATATATATATATATATATATATATACTGTATATATATACTGTATATATAAACTGTCCAGCTAGCAGTAGAAGTATGGGTTACAGTGCGACTTACACAACAGAGTTAGGGCCTTCGCCATGTGGAAGTGTTCCTTCTATGGTGTAGTGCAACTACATCCCCCAGGCTACTGTGCATACAACAATTCCTAATAAAACAGGAACAAGGTTTATTACTATGCACTAGGCAAGTGACATCAGGTTTCTACTTACGCAGGAGTTGAGGCAACAGCATATAGAGAGTTCACACAGATCTGCAGGCAGGCTCACCTAGAGTAGACACAGGCTGACACTCTCTGGGGACAGATTCGGCAGGTATCCCACTTCACCTCTGCAATATATTCCAGTAGTGGTCTCTGGCTCAACCTCAGGGTAATCACTCTCTCCTGATTCCCTCTCTGCTGGTATCCCTATACTACAGGCAATATGGCCTAGGAGAGATACCTCCAATCTATCACTCCTGTGTTGGAGCTCAGAACTGCTCTTTCTCACTAACCTCTCTGCCTTTCTCTCTGAGAGAGACTATGACAAGTCTGCCCTAGTATATCTATTCCTCATTCACGGGGTTTCCTGGTCCCCGACTTGGACACATGCCGTCTTCTGGGCCTAGCTGTACCCAGCCCCTCTGAGCACACCCAGCTGGATCAGCATCCAGAGGTGAAAGAGAAAGAGGCCACTCCCTGTATACACTATATAGAAGTGTAGCAGGGGAGTGTCATTACATCTAATAATGCTAAAGGTTATTCTACTACAGGGTCTCTTACCCGATAACCCAAAGAAAGAATGAAAAGATTAACTCTCTATAGGGCCTATTAACCTTATAGGGCCCTACATATATATACAGTACTTCCTCTATCGGCAAACTAATTAAATAATATAATTTCCAAAACCACTATGTATGCTGACAATACTAAGATCTATCTCTCCTCTCCTGATATCAACCCAGAGCTCTTAACTCAGTTATCTTCCTGCCTGTCCACTATCTCTACTTGAATGTCACAACACTACCGCTATTACTCCACTCTTAATCCGAAATGGTTCTCTTTCCCCCAACCAACACCCGTAATTTATCAAAAGTTTCTATCATAGTGTACCTGGTGGTCTAGCGGGGTGCATCAGGGATGGCGTTGCACCCAAGGTGGGGACACCAGACACGCTCGTCCTCTTCTTGATTGCCGATGCACACTCCTTTGCGTCCTGATTAGAATGCCATGCATGCCTCGTGCACTTCCGGGTTTTTCCACATGCCAGTGACGTCATTGTGCAAGAGCACCAAATTCAAATATTTAAAGGGTCCAAGCCCAGTAACTCATTGCCCAATGTAGGTCTATTCATATAGTTCCTGGGTGTGATTTCTTAGTGTTTCTGTCCAGTTCTGAACCATACCTGACCCTGACCAATCCTTGTCTACTGCCCATCCTGACTCTTGCCTGTACCTTGACCATTCTCTAGGATCCTGTCTATATCTGCTTTATTGTGTACCGACCTGGCCTTTGACCTTGAATATGCTCCTGCCTCTCAACTTTGTTCTGCACTTTCTAATTTGGTATTGACATGTCCTTGACCACGCTCCTATTCTCCATTCCTGTTTGCACATATGGTTGCTCACCCGGAACTCTCTACTAGGTCCTCTCACATTAAGACCTGGCAGCATCCGAGTAACGGAGGGCTCCTCCCGAAATAAGAAGTGGTTATTATAGGCAGAACAGTGAGCCATGACCGGGACCTAGGGGTCTGTTCTGGGTTTGGTATACCTAACATCACATATAGATAACAATTCCACTATTTCCCCATGCCCAGTGCTATAGGGTTATCCTAGATTCTGCCCTGTCCTTTACTCCTCATATCCAGTCACTTATTAAATCATGTCATTTTCACCCAAGGAACATCCAGATATGATCATTTTTCACCCAAAATGCCACCAAAAGTTCTTATTCATTCTCTCATCATATCAGGTCTAGACTACTGTAATTCTCTATAAATTGGCCTACCCCGCCAAAGTCAACTCTCCAGTCTATATATATATAATGAATACTGCTGCCAGGCTTATACACCTCAGCAACCACACTCTGCCAAACCCTGCACTGGCTTCAACTAACTTTCAGAATACAATTCAAACTTATGACCCTGACATTCAAAGTAATTTATAACTCTGCCCCAGGTTTCATTGACAGAGCTAAAGTCATTGAGCAATATCAGTAATATTAGGCAAATATTTTAAGAGCAACTCATTTCCAATACCACATGAATGATTATTTGTTTTACACACTGAATTTGGGCACCTCCACAGTCATTCTGTGCTGCACTGTCCCCTGGTCTGTGCAACAGCCACAAAGAGAGGCTGCATAATAATAATCTATGAATGGTGTGCCTTTCTGATTTGTCTAATCCCTGCATATCTTTTGATCATTGCCTGTAATTCTGAACTGTGGTGTCTTATCTAGTTTTGAAGCAGACTGTCTTACTTTAAATTTTTTATCCTCTTCCAACCATCTTACATGCTCCTAGCCTATCCAGTGAACCTCAAGTGGTTAAATCCTAGAGGCACCCAAGTAGTAGACTTTAAATTCTATTATAACCATCTTTCATACTCATAGCCTATCCAGTGAACCTCAAATGGTTATGTCCTGGTGGCAACCAAGTAGTAGATTTTAAGTTTTTTTCCCTCTTCCAACCATCCTACATACTCCTAGACTATCCAGTGAACCTGAAATGGTTATGTCCTGATGTCCTGAACCTCAAGTGGTTTCTTCCTGGTGGCAGCCAAGTAGTAGACTTTAAGTTTCCTTATTCTCTTCTAACCATCTTTAATACTCCTTGCCTACACAGTGAATCTGAAGTGTTTACGTCCTGGTGGTGCCCAAGTAGTAGACTTTAAGTTCTCTCACCCTCTTCCAATTGTTTTTCACACTCCTAAGCCTATCCAGTGAACTTCATGCAGTTACGTCCTGATGGCACCCACATAGACATCCCCAATTAGTGTTAGGTGCTTCCTGAAGTCAAAGGTGGTGGTAATAGGAAGATATGAATGCAAAAGACCAGGTTAATTTTGCAAATTAAGTAGTTTGGAGCCTCCATCATGACAGTAAGAAATTACCCTAACTGTCTATGGATTTCCCTTTGCACACCTTATATTCAGTTAACCCTCAAGCTGCTAAATCTCACTTGAGCCAAAAACTTGATCCTAATTTATTCGCTTGGGAAAAAGCATTATTTACATAAATTTAAAGCACACTGACTTGATACACAGATACATATATTCCTTGAGGTTGCTGCTCTGTAGATAATCAATTTCTTACATACAATCATTTGGAATATTTTTCCACTGCTGCGTCTCAGTTTTCTGTACTCCCATGTGAAGAGTCTTTATTCACCCTTCCCTCATTTCTGGCAAGAGAACGAAGAAGCTCTGTAGAAAGGGCAGGAACAGTTGGCAACAACTAGGAAAACTGTAATCGTGAATCAGTGGGGACATGAAATATGTTGAGAGGAAATGCTAAAACACTTGAAAGATGTTAGCTGGAAATGGAAAATATCATTTTCAGAGTAGAAAATCATGAAAATGTTAAATGCGCTGAAGAAAAAATAAGATCCAAAAAAGCACATTTAGCAAGAACAGAAACATATGCCTAGATTACACCTTAGAAAGGTTTATTTACCAAGTACTTAGCCACCAAAGCATTTTTGTATATTATTTACAACATGCTTGTTATTGGTTATAGAAATAACTATAATCTTGCAAATGGATTGACTTCTTAAGCAACATGTTTATGGAGATAAAATAAAAAGGAGATCAAGACTTGGTAGAAACGTTTGCATGTGCAATTCATTCTGCACAATGACACAAACTGCATTTGCAAAGGATCTTTGCCCTGGCTCTGATCTCCTTCCATTAATGTATTTTAGTGCTGTGTCTGAATATGCCACGTGAGGAATGTAGATGACTATTAGGTTGTGGCTTTGCATTGTTCAACATATTTATGCAGCTCTGTTTATCTGTTTATCTGCAAATCTTTAGAATTTCTTTATCAGGGGTTTACTTCAGTACATACTGTTTTTTAAAAAGTACTCATCTGTCTCAGTTTAGGCTCCTCAGAACTAAGGTTCCTGCATTGTGTGTATTGCAGTGTTGTTGACACAATACTCACTCATATTAACTGCAGGCTGAGAAACTTGATAATTAAAAACAGCAGTTTAATCTGACAGATATCTATACAGTTAGGCCACACATGGATGGGCAACTTGTACAGATGATATTGACTGCCTCACAAACAAACCTGATAAAACAGAAGTCCTTGCCAAAAGTTTCAAATTGACTAGTGGCGTAATACAGTTGCCGTATACCATTAGACACACAAGACAAGCTAGAGCAGACTTGAAAAGTAACTTTACACTTCAGCAGGTGAGGCAAATAAGAGGGGCTGTGTTCACTCACACTGAAAAGTCAGTACTCAGTACAAAATTGACCTGTGGTAAAGGGGTGGGGCTGAAAGTGAGCTCTCTGTCCAAGAATTCAGAGGATAAGCACCTGGCAGAACTAAGGGGGTTATTTATCAAAGTCTGAATTTATCTCAATATTTTCTTCTACCAACTCAGATCAAATCAGCTCTGTTTTTTTACGCTTATTTATTATTACATTTCCTGTAAATTAGCTTTGCAGGAAAAAGTCAGATTTTCATGATTTTTTCGGAATTTTCATCCGAAAACTTTGGGGTATTGCACGAAACCCATCGCACATCAAAAAAATCAATGGGACTTCTCCCATTGACTTGTACGCATCCTTGACAGGTCTGACATACCGGATTTTCAGATTCTGACTTTTCCATCCATGGGGTTTAATAAATTCTGAAAAAAGTCCGATTTGATAAAAAAATAATCACACATTTTTCGTGATTTTTGCATTCTGAGTTTAGTAATTAACCCCCTAACTGTTTGTGTCATGTCTATCTGAGGTTTTCAACTGAAATATCTGCTCCCAGTCTCCTACTGTGAAACCAGGGCCTGCCTGCATGGGTTGACATGTCAAGCAGGGCCTGATTTCATAGTGGGAGACTGAAAGCAGTTTATTTCATCTAATTTTATTTTAGGAGTTTATTTCAACTTATGTTATTTCAGGAGATGCTGGCTACCCATGTTATATGTGGCTAATGATTCCAATATTTAGGCTGCCTACAAGGGTTGAATTTGCTTTTAATAAAGCATATGTGAAGGCATGGTCTGTAATCAAGAGAACTTTTGGGGTTCTGAAGAGCCGCTTCAGATTCAATCGATACGTCTGGAGGAATATACAGCCCCAGTAAAGTAGCCCACATAGTTACTGCATGTACTGTACTGCACAATATTGCCAACCATCATGGATTGCCTGGCTTTGTGGCTGATGATTAGTGATGAGAAAAGTCAATAGGCATAAAAAATGTTTTTATGTGCAACAAGTTATTATGCGCATGACAATCTTTTCTCACTCCAAATGCATTAAAGTCAATAGACATTTTTCTAGTGGCAACTTTTTTCTCTTGGCGACTTTTTTTGTCTCTGCAACTTTTTTGTCCAAATGCATTAGAATCAATGGTCATTTTTTTCTAACGACAAGTTTTTTGTCTCTGGAACAATTTTGTCTTGGCGACTTTTTGCCGAAACATTTGCAGATGGTGAAGTGCGGAATTTCATGGCTGGAGAAAAAATTGCTCATCACTACTGATGAGCTGGATGAGCCAGTTCATCGCACACATTCTGTACAAAATCCAGATAACAGACCCAATCAAGTATGGAAAGAGATTTGAGTGTAAGTACCTCTATAGATCTGACCAGTATACTTACTACAATAAAATAGAAACACACAACAACATTTCAAACAATGCTCTTTTTATTGCTGTGAAAACAGTTGCACTACTTCAAATATTCAATGAGTTTGAAGTATATTGACATCAGCATCAGCAGTACTATGTGGTAACAATGGCAATAGGCACCTGTGTATTCACAGTATATTCACTAACTACTTATTGCTGCTAATCCTGAAAAACTTCAAACTGATGTTATTGTTTTGTAACATTATTGATAAGTGACAAAGTTGTCCATGATGTCAATGTAATGTTGTCAATATAAAAATAAAATAGATAATACGATTATAAAAAAAACTCGCTTGCATTGTTTGTGGAAGATTTGTGTGAAAGTGTGAAATTAGAGCTCAAAACAGTAACATTTAACCAAGCTCCATTCATTTGTAGAAGTGTGTCTATCCAATGACGAACTTATCATTCATCTATTGGTAAAAACACTGCTACAAATTTCATAGGAATGAATAGATATTGGTGGAAATATTAACAATGGTGAGCTGTAATTTCATTCTTTAAATACTGTAAATCTATCCCTTTAAATGTATTTTTTGCAAACAATAGAATAAAGGATATCTTAGTTATAGGTTAACTCAATTATCATTCAGCATATCAATAACATGTGGGAAGTAATTTATTTTTACAAAGCTGTCTAGTTGCAATTGAAGAAGTACTTGCTGTACTGTCAGCACTATCTTTCCCACAGTCATGTCTACTCAACTACTATCTATAACACTTAGCAAATCTTTGCTCAACTCCTGTTGATAATGACTTATGCTGTCTAAAATAGCATTTTGTTTCTCCAACAAAGACATATGCTGTTCCTTGACCTTAAAGTATTGCTCATAAGAGGCTTTTTATCCCTGACTCTTGTCAATACACAAATCGAGATGAACAACATGCAATTTTTTCAAGAGATATTTTTGACAACTGATAAGAGACATTTGGAAAGAACTTTTTTTTTATTCGCCTGTTTTTGCTCTAACATTACTACCTGTGGATGTGATCTTACTATTTTGACGTGTTTGTTGTGTGCAATCTGAGGGGTTAGCATTATTATCATTACCAGTTCAGTCAGAAATTCTGAAAATTCATTATAATCTGTAACATTTTCAGGACATGTTGCAATTGCATCAGAATAAAACTTTTGTCTTCGGTTTCAGGGGACTGTTCTGGTTCACTGAAGAGCGGTCTTGCTGATTTTCCAACTGAACTACCTCTTGAAACTTTATCCAAAATGGGAAACATGTTACTGAGAATCGTATTCAACATGACTAACATCTTCAGTTGATGGAGAATGTTGTTGTTCTGTTATTTTTTTCCTTTTGCAGAAAGGGAATTAAAAATCAGTAGAAATATCTACATTCATTTTTAAAATAACCATTAGTGAAATAGGTGCAGCCTTTAAACATACACACCACAAGGCCAAAACTAAAAGATTGACTGCACATAACTACAAGATTAAGATAGAAACAAATTTATGAATAAAAATTTACATGTTGCAATGTAATATTCTTCATTAGTCTTTTATTGCATTGTGAATCTTAATTGCCCATTGCTAACCTTTAACACCTGCTTGAATGTGGTGTACACTTTTGGATTAAACATAACAACCTTTCCATAAAGGAGAACTAATCCCTCTAATAATAAATGATTACCTTTGAAAGTGTCCATAATTAATTATTCATGTATAGATGCAGAGTAAGCACAGCAGAGCTCATGGGTGCCATCTTCTGGCTCTTCTGTATTCTTTGGAAGTGAAAACTGTATTGGTGCATGCACAGTTGGAGGAGTCTTCTGGTTTGTAACAACTGCACATGTGCTCACAAGTGCCAGAAATTGCCAAAGGGAAGGAAGAGGACCCGAAGAATATTTGCTCATAATTTGTACCTATATTTCGAATCCTCAGAGAGTTTTCTGGGACATACATCAATACTGTTTACATGTCAGCTATTTCCTTCCAATATTTAATTTTCAGGGCACTACCAGTTTTTGCTAAATATTACCTAATTAATTTGTCAAAGAATGGAACTGATTTTTTCACAAGAGCCTCAGTTTCAAATTCTGTACATTTCAGATTTCTCCGTTTATTCTGATTTTCTTTTGCCTTTGATTTTTTTGGGTGAGACGGGTCTTTCATTTTCTTAACTTTCTATTTTACTTTCTTCCTCAGGAAGATATTCTTTGTCTGAACGTTCAATATCAGAGAAGTCTTCTGAGCTATCATGAGAAATGTAGTGAGGCCCCCCTTCCTCAATGTCATTGTTTGACAATTCAATAGGTGGGTTTGCAGAACTTATACTTGTTTCACCTAATTTCTTTATTTTCATGAACTTCTCTTATGCCATATCTACTTTCCCCTGCACTCTCAGTGATGTCAGTGATCCTTTTTCCATGTTTGCTGCTATACCCTCTGATATAAAAGTTTTCTCCCTGATGCTTCCAAGTCTGCCTTTATTTTGTTCAGGCCTCTGCTGTCTCTACTCTCTTCTTTCCTTTTTTCCATTATGTTAGTGTTCTGAGAACACTGAACTGAATTGAACTCATGTCTCCTTCTTCTGTCACCTCTATCATGCCCAATCTTCCTGTGCCTACCTTGCTGACGTTGCATTGTAATAATTGATTAAAAAATTGGTACATATGTGTCCTCCATTTTGCAATTTAGAGAGTAAATGGCGGAACTCAAGTAATCTGTGACATATAATGGTTATCTGGGTAATACCATTTAATAATATTGCCTTCTATAAAACAAAACGT